>NW_004955464.1:4683647-4695282 GCF_000276665.1 Chinchilla lanigera | reverse complement strand
AGCTCAGAGTGAAGGCCTTGAGTTGAATTCCCAGTCTCTCTCTTTCTCTCTGTCACACACATACACACACACACACACACACACACACACACACACACATACACACACACACACACACACACACACACACACACACACAGAATAATACCCATAGTATCTACCTCAAAGGGTGGGGGACTCCTTCATTCATGTGGAGTGGTTTGTGCTTCCTGGTGCTTGGCTCTGGTATCCACCCTAACTAGGACAGAAGGAAGAGCCACTCTGGCACAGACCTCCTCCCATTCTGTGTGCCTGTACTGTGGGTGAGGAAGAGCCAGCATCTGCCCTGAGGGGCTGGGGGCCTTGGCACTTGCTGCACCCTTCAGAGCCCGTCTTTCACCTGCAGAGTGGGATCACCCCCTGTGCACCTCAGCAGGGGGAAGGGTCCCCTCACCGTGATCCCGCCAAAGTTGCCCAAGCTTTGGGCAAAGCTAAGAGGCCAGCCGTCGTTATTCCTGGGCTAGGACTGGGGCTCTAGTGTTGTGGGGCAGGGCCTGGAGGTAGCGGGTAGGATGCAGGCTTTCTCAGGCTGGCCAGAGAAGAGCAAAGACCCAGGTCCAGCCCTGCACAAGCTGAGGAGCGGGCCTCAGCCAGGCATGCTGGGAAGGTGAGTCAGGTCAGCCACTGGCCTCCTCTCTGCCCCTAGGCAGCCTGCGGCCTGTGCGAGCTCCTGTCTGTCAACAGCTGCGCAGGCCAGGTGAGGCGCATCTACCCCCAGCTGCTCCTGGCCCTGCTCATTCAGGTCCACTACCACATCGGCCTTAAGCTGCCTGGCCACAGGGTTCCTGGCCAGGACGCCAAGGACCACGTGCAGCCTCCCGCCTTCAGGCCTGTGCGGTAAGCTCTGCCGTCCCTCCGGGCCCTGCTCGCTGGCAGTGGGGTGGGGGTGCCACCCAGCAAGGCCCCTGCAGCAGTCTTCTGGGCAGTAGAGATGAGCTCTGGGGTCAGAAGAGGAAACAGAAGGGGACTTTTGTTAGAGTCCGTGCTTCATTCAGTAGCTACTGTCAAGCACCTGCTCCTGTGTCCTCTATTGTACTTAGCACAGGACGGCTTGAAAAACTCAGGCTCCCCCAAGGACTCGGGGCCAAAAGCCCACCCTCCTTTCCCATCCATTTTATTTTTAATTAATTATTGGCTGGAATAGGCCACATATGCACATGGGTAAAAACTCAAAAGACGTTAAAGTGCGTCTCCCTTCCTGTCCTACTCTTGTTCCCTTCCTCAAAGACAAGCAGGTTCTTTCCTGCCCTTCCGGGGGCGCTGTGCAGGGTCGAACACATTGTTTCCGTTGTGCTTTTACAGCAGGGGCTGCAGGCCTCGCAGGGGCACACAGGGGCACACCTGTCACACACTGTACCTCAGAGACCAGCGCCCGAGGAGCAGCCTCGTTCTTTCCAACAGCCGCGGGCAGCCCTGTGTGTGGAATTCCCATGTACAGTAATGTGCAGCCAGGCTCCTCCTGCTGCGGCTGCTTTTCTGCCTTCTGCTGTCACAGACGGGGTACAGGGTGTGCACTTGCTTATGCGTCGTTGCCCGCACTGTCGATTGTGTGTGCAGAATAAACGCCGGAAGTGGAATGTGCCACCTGAGCCCTTCTGCATCTGAACGCTGAGGTGGAACAGGAATACGCGGGTGTGGGATGGTAAAACAGAGCGTAACTCCTCCACACCCAGCCTGTACACCAACAGTGTGCACTGCACCCCCATCACAGGGAATTATAAAACATCTTTATCTTCGCCGGTCTGAAAGTTGTGAAAGTTTTTTTATTTATTTTATTTATTTATTTTTTTTGGTTTTTCTCCGGTACCGGGAACTGAACTCACAACCTTGCACTTGCCAGGCAGGTGCTTTTGCCGCTGAGCTAAATCCCCAGCCCTGTGAAAGTTTTTTTTTAAAAGGAATTTTGGCCTAGTTTTGGTCTGCAGCGTTCTTACTTAAGTGAGGTTGAGGTTTAAACATCATTTGTGTAACCCACTTCTGTGAATACACTATTCTTATCCCCTGGCCAGTTTCACATAGGACTTTGGGAATTCTTTTCTTATTAATTTGTAAAAGCTGTTTATACATTAAGGAAACTAACTCTTTGTCATTGGCATTCCGGTTTGTCACTTAACCTCCAATATTTTAGGGTCTCTTGCTATTCAGAAATTTAAGCTTTTATGCAGCCAAATTGACGAGTCTTTTTGTTTTACTTCTGAGGCGCATTAGGCTTAGGCACAGAGGCAGGGGCAGAGGATGGGCTGTGTGTGGCTGGGCTTGAAGTCAGAAGGCCTCAGATGTGAGTCCCCAGCTGCTGCTTTGTTCTTTGGGTAAATGGATTGAGCTTCTCGGTGGTGATATCCTTGCCTATGAAATGAGTGCATGGTTTTTGCCCCATAGAGGCCTTGTGAGGGCCAAACAGGGTCACACTGCCTGCCGTCTGTGATGCCCCATCCCAATTTTAATTCCCCATGCCTTCGTGGGGGCTGCGTGGAAAGATGGGAGCTCTGGGGGGACAGGAGGAAGACAAGGGGGTGTCACAGTAGAAGAACTTGGAGCAAGGAGAGGAAGTGTCTCCTGGATGGGGAAGGGCGTGGCCTCCAGCGGGAGGACGCTGACCAGCCAGGACTGCAGGAGCAGCTAGAGGGAGCTTGAACAGCACCCCCAAAAGACGCTGTGCCCTGTGGCCTTGGGCTTATTTGGAGGAAAGGTCTCTGCAGATATCACTGGACTGGAGCTCTCCAGAGGAGCTGAGCCTGGTTAACCTGGGCCCTGCGTCCAACACCGAGTGCTCTTCTGAGAGGAGGAGGAGAGATTCTGACATGGGGAGGAGGGTTCTGGAGACACTGACAGCGAGCGACAAGGTCACTGCCCCAACCACGGAACTGCGGCAGGCAAGGAAGGGCCACCCCTCCGAGATCCAGAGGGCGCATGTGTGGCCAACACCCTGATACGGGGCATCTGACTCCTGGAACTGAGACTTCTTTCTGTGATTTTAAGCCTCCCAGTGGTGACTTGGTACAGCAGCTACTGATCACTGCTACTGCAGTGTGGGAGTGTGGCTCTGGCATGACAGTGGGCACTCTGGACACCACTGTGAGGAGGAAACCCTGGCACGTGCCTGTCTGTCTATGCACACCTGTGTCACAACCTCTGTGAGGAGGGTGAGTATGTGATGAGTGTGATTGATAGATCTGTGGACCCCAGCCCTGACTCCTCAGGCAAGGACTGGGAGGGGACAGGAAGCCTGGCTGGACTCAGCCTCAGGGACACGGCCTGGGGGCTCGTCTTGCAACCTTCCATTCCTGAGCCCCGAGGCAGCTCTTTGGGGGATCAGTGGCTCCCCCATCCCAGTGAGACCACAGGCAGTGGCCTCTCATGGTATCCTTTGCTCCACTTGGCTAAGAGAGAAAACCTCCCAGGAGAGTGAACTCGCAGATGGGCATTAGGGGCCCAAAGAGCTGCCCACTGCCCCCCGCCCTCCTTACAGGACCACTCTGCCCTTTCACAGGGCGGCAGCATCGTGTGGGCCAGGCTCTTACAGCAAATCTTCAGGAGTGGGGCAGGGAGGAAGGGGAGAGGTAGGCTTATTTTTGTCCCTATGTGGAGCTCAGCTGAGGAAGTGAGTGAACCGCAGAGGGGACAAGAAGACAGGTGTTGTGCTGGGCTCAGAAGCTTCAGCCTACAAAGACTCATCCCACTGTGCACTTGGTCTGGGAGAGTCTGGCCTGGCTGCAGCTGAGTGGAGTCCCTAAGCTGTCTCTCTGAGCTCCTGTCCCAGGACTGCTCAAGAGAACGCAGCCAAGTATGCCCCTGACATGGGGCTGCACCCTCTGGGGCAGCAACACACACGCAGGTAGCTCTTCTGCTTTAGTGGAAGACACTAGTGCTGGAGTTGAGAAAAAACACCCTCCTTCTCTAAAGGCAAATCAGAGCTGCTCAGCTCTGTTATTCGCCAGGGCTGGGCCTTCTGGGGAGAGGAGGGTGGCAATGAAGGTGCCTGGCCCACCTGGGCACCTGGTACCCACCCCCACCCCCCTGCCTTCTTTGTAACTTTGAAGGAGGCAGGCACTGCTGGCAGAGACTCTCGTGGCAGCACATGTTTCAAAGCACCAGCACCAAGGCTGAATAATGCCGAAGGCCTGGCCTTCAGAGAAGCACTGATTTTCACACATTATTACTCTTCCTTAAGAGCAAATGCTGTGGAAGTACTGAGCTCTACAGCACTCTGTCCTGATGCATGAGGACAGCAGCTTGTATGGTCCATACTAGTGCAGCCTGATGTTATGGCTTGTGTTCAGATGTCCCTCCAAAGCCTCATGCAGTCATAGGTGGGGATGTTCAGAGGTGGCTGGATCTAGAATGTGTAATGCTGGAGTTGATTCATGGTGCAATGCTAGGATGGAGGGCACTAGGATTAAGTGTGTGAGTGCTACCCATCCTAAGTAGCCTGGATAAGATATAAGGGACAGAAAGAGCTGTGGTCATCCATTGCTTACTTTGGTACTTTCTGCCTGCCATGAACTGTTTCTCCCCTGTGATGCCCCTCTGCCATGCCACCCTGCCTTGGAGCCAGCCAACTACGGACTGACACCTCTATGAACTGTGGATTAAATAAACCTTTCCTCCATTAAGTTGTGGGCATTGGGTATTTCGTCTTAGCAATGAGAAAAGCAACAAGAATTTGGTACCAAGAGTGGGATCATTGCTGTGACTGTATCTGACCATCTGGTTTAGGAGCTTTTGGAGCTCGCTGTAGGAAAGGGAAGAGTTAAGGAAGGTTTGGAGATGCCCACTGAAAAAGTAGAGCTGGGACATCTTAGGCTGTACTTGATGGGAGATTCTGGTTAGAACTCAGAAGACCAGAATGCTGATAGTAAAGTTGTGGAAAAGACTAGGCTTGAGAGGTTTTGCAGGGAAGAAGGACTGCTTTGGTTTATTTATTTATTTGTTTATTTGCTTTTTGAGACAGGGTCCAAGCTGGTCTTGAACTTACTTTTATAGCCCAGGTTAGCCTCAAACTCCTGGTGATCCTCCTGCCTCAGCCTTCCAAGTACTAGAATTATAGGTGTGCACCATCACACCTGGCTTGCATTGGCTGTTGGACTCCAGAACATGTGTGTTATGGCTCGGCAGAAAGTTTACCTGAATTTTGCTCATGTCCAGAGACTTTGCCTGAGACTGAGATTAAGAGTGGCAGACTAATTAATCTTGCAGAAGAAATTTCAAGGCAGTCTCATGTTGAGGTGGTGGCATGGCTACAATTGGGGGCTTTTAGCCATATTTATGCTGAGAATCAAGAGCAGAGGGCCAGCAGAATGATTCAAAACATTGTGAGTTTGACCTGAAAGGAAGCTCCAGTAAAGTTTCTGCATGCAAAGATGGGATAGAGGAGAAACTGATTGCTAAAAAGACTAGCAAGAAAAAGCCAAGTATTTCAGAAGAAGACAACAGAAAAGATGATCTGAGGACATCACAAGAACCACCTCAGAGTTGCAAAGATGAAAGAATTTGCTTTTAGAAGAGAGCCCCAGAGCACCATGTTCCAGAATGGCAGAAACCTAGAGAATTTGTTTCTTGGTATTCGGCTCAGAGTGCTCAGTGATTCAGCCACTCAACCTCTACAGGCAAAAGAGAGAGAATCCTGGCTACTCCAGCTGGCAGTAGACCTTGGCATCATCCATGTGGTGCTGGTTTTAGGTGAATGCAGAATGCAAGAGCTGTGGGATCAGGAAGGCTTCCATCCAGATTTCAGAAGAAGGCCTGGGAGGTCAGGCAGTGTGCCTCGAAAAGGCAGTGTGTGAAGCTATGAATGTGAAGCTGAAGGCGCAATGGAGATGCCAGAAAGTTGGAGCATGGATCATCTGAGGAAAACAGCAAGGAGAGAGCAGAGCAGGTCCACAAGAGAAGCCATGGGAGCTACCATCACTGGAAGTGACTTAGGGGTGGAGCTACCCAAGCCCTTGGGAATTCACATATTGCCAAAGATTGCCTTGGATGCTGCACATCCAAGGAATGTTGGAGTGTTTAACTTTCTTTTTATTTATTCAGGGGCTCACAGCTAAGAGTTTACCTTATCCCAGAAGAGACTTAGGACTAGGACTTTTCAACAATGCTAAAACTGTTAGGACTTTGGCAACTCTTAGAGATGGACTAAATGCCTTTTCCATAAAGGAATATACATGAGTCTTTGTGGGGGGCGGGGGCAGGGGCAGAATATTATGGCCTGTGTTTAGATGTCCCTCTAAAGTTTCATGAGGTCATAGGTGGGGCTTTTCCAGGGGTGGCTGGATCTAGAGTGTGTCATGCTGGGATTAAGGGTGTGTGATTGCTAAATCAGTCCACACTGATTGTCTTGGTACCACCCTAATCCTGGTAGCCTAGATAGAGCAAAAAAGGGGCAGAAAGAAGCTGCTAAGGTCCCTTGCTTTGCCGCCTTCTGCCCCCCATGGACTGTTTCTCCTCTGTGATGCCCCTCTGCCATCCCACCCTGCCTTGAAGACAGCCAGTTATGAACTGAAACCTCTACACACCATGAGCCAAATAGACATTGCCTCCCTCAACTGTGGGTGTTGGATATTTTGTCCAAAGAATGGGAAAAGTAACTCAGACCCTTGGATTCTGCAGGCAAACATGTAGGCTTCTGGGAACTGCATCAGTATAAACTTCATTCTGTACATTGTCGGTTTTTATTTTTATTTTTATTTTAGTACTGGGAATCAAACTCAGGACCTCATGCTTGCCAGGCAGGCACTGTGCCACTGAGCTATATCCCCAGCCCTGTCAGTTTTTATTTTAATAAAAGTTTATATATACAGTCATGTGCCTCATAATGTTTGTGTTTTTTTTTTTTTTTTATCAGTCCTGGGGATTGAAGTTGGGGCTCTTGCATTGAGCTACATCCCTGACCCCTTTCATTATTTTTTATTTTGAGACAGAGTCTTGCTAAGTCACTCAATTGCCTAAGCTGGTTTCAAATCTGTTATTCTCCTGCCTCAGCCTCCAAGAGTACTGGGATTACAGAGGTGCCCAGCCCTCATAGTGACTTTTGGTTGATGTCTAGCCATACGTATGCCCATGGTTCCCTAGGATTACAATGGAGCACAGATGTATAGTAGTCTAAACCATCTAGGTTTGTGTGACTACACACAGGGTGTTGTACACCGATTCTACCTGTGTTTCTCAGATCAGAACCCCATATTCTGTCTTTAAACGGTGTGTGCCTGTGTATGGAGGGCGATACAGGAGGGTGGCAGTAGATGGCAGCCTCCTCCCTGGGCCCAGGGGGCTCCTTCAGGAGTTTAAGGAGCACAGAGGCCTCAACCCCAGCCCGGTTGCTCCCCAGGGAGTGAAAGCTTCTCCTGGTACCCAGTTTAGGAGCTGCTCCTTCAGTGTCCTGAGGCAGGAAAGGACAGGCTGGGTGAGAGGCTGAGTACCCAAGGGAGCACAGGGTGCAGTCCCGGGCTTGCTGTGGAGTGCAGGGAGAGAGGCAGGATGCTGCGGAGCCTCCAGGAACAATGTTTAGGGAAAAAGAGAGGGAAAAGACCTGTCTTCACAGGAAGGGGAGTTTCGCTTCTGTTTCCTCTCTGGTTCTCAAAGAGAATTATTGTTTATAAAGAGCCAGCCTTCAGGGACCCACTGCAGAGCTCTAGATGATGACTAGCGCAGTGGGGAGAAGCCTGTGGCCAGGGGCAGAGACCCAGCCTCAGGGGTGCTGGCCCTTTCTCGCAGCTGGGTGGTGAAAGTGGTGAAGACCTTGCTGCTGAAGATGGGGTGCTCACAAGAGGCTGCGTTCGTGGAGGCCGAGGGTGGCTGGGAGCTGATGGAGCAGGCAAAGGGCCACCACCTCGGAGTGTCACTGCTGGCCAGGTGAGACCTGGGACACAGGCTGGGGACGGATGAGCCCCTCACTCCGTCGTCTCTTCTCTACAGCGGGGTGGGCACTGCCCCCCTTGGCAGGTGGGCAACAGGTAGCACAGAGGGAGTGAGGGCTTCTCCTCAGGGAGGGCAGCTGTGGTGATCAGGGCAACAGCAGAGCCCTTAGTTATTTACCAAGCGCCTCCTCTGTATGAATTTCATTCCCACACTAACATAGACACAGAGGTGCGAACCAGAACTTGGGGGAGGGCGGCCTTGGGGACGTCTGTCTTCGACTCAGTCTCAGCCACTTCCCCCTTGTCAGCGGGGCAAAGCTAGTTTCCCAGTCCTCCACTCCCCCTCAGAAGTATGGATAGTCTGCGTCCACCCTCCGAGGGGCGGGGAGGAGGGATTAAAGCATTGGGAACAGCCCGGGCCTACGCTGAAAGCCTGATGCGGGCTCACTTTGTTGTCCTGATGGTGACCGGGGTGGAGATTGATACTCATTCTGCACCAGAGCAGCCAAGGTCAGAGAGCGGGCAGCCATGCTCGTAAGGGCACGCAACAAGGAAGTGCTGAGCTGGAAAGGACCTGCTGGCCCAGACCAGAGCTCTCCCTGCAGCCTCACACGGACTCTTGGGGGTCAGCAGGGGGTTCCTTGGTTTCAATCCTGAGACTCCTGTACCTTGAGAGTGACCTTGAGAGTCTCGCTCAGCCTCTGTTTCCTCATCTGTGAAATGGGGGTAACAGCAGCAGTTGCCTGGAAGGGCAATGGCAAGGATGGAACAGAGCAACAGGCAAAAGTCTGATTGTTTCCTGTCGCTCAGGAAACCAGCCCTCGCTGCCTCTCTTCCTGCCTCTTCCTCGAGGTGTGGCCTTTGTAGCTGAGGTCCTCAGCTTGTCCCTCTTACTGACTTGCTGGGTAACCTCAGGCAAGTTACTTTCCCTCTTTCAGCCTCAGTTTCCCAATCTGTAAAATGGAGCTGTTAGCCCAGGTGGCCTCTGAGACCCACCCAGACAGAAAGCCTGGGCACACAGACCCAAGTGGCCCAGGAGTCCCGCTCAGTGGGCCTCTAGGTCTGCAGAACCTGAGGGGCTCCCCCACCTCCTCAGGGCCATGGTAAGCTACTCCTGCCAGGAGCTGTGCCGCATCCTCTACCTGCTCATCCCACTCCTGGAGCGCGGTGATGAGAAGCACAAGATCACCGCCACCGCCTTCTTCGTGGAGGTATGACAGGGACCCAGGCACAAGGCAGGGCTCGTCAGGGGCCTTCTGTGTGGACAGGGCTGCAGGTTACAGAGCCTTCTGGAGCAGCATTTCCCCTGAACCTGAGGTCCCCTGGGTCCCCCACCCTTGTTCCTTGTGCTCTCTCCCCCTCCCATTTAATCCTCCCCAGACCCTCCGAGGGCTCCCAGGCAACAGCAACCTCTGCTGGCCCCTCTGTGTGCCAGGTGCCACAGGTGCAAGTTTGAGTTTGACTCCACCAGTTGCAGCATGTGAGGGCTCTAAAAAATGACTTGCGCTAAGCCGGGAGCAGTCTAGGCTGTGGCAAGAGAACAGAGGACTTCTGGGAAGGGAGGAAATGTCAGGGAGGGCTTCCTGGAGGAAGTGACTGCTGGGCTGAGTGAGTTAGATGGTGCGGATGAGTCTGGAGAGGTTGGAAGGGACACATCTGGAACGGGCAGGCTCACTGGTAGCACTTGCTGGTGACTGTTGAGCACTTACTCTTCCAGGCGTGTTCTGAGAGTTTCCACTTGGTGATTCGCTTCACTCTCACAGTCATCCTGTGACTCAGACCAGCCCATGGACCACTTTAGAGAAGGGATCCAGGGCACAGATGCCAGCACCTTTCCAGGGCCCAGGTGGCAGATCTCAGATTCAAACCAGACATTTGGGCTTCTGTAATCCCAGCACTCTGGAGGCTGAGGCAGGAGGATCACTGTGAGTCTGAGGTCAGCCTGGGCTAGAGTGAGCTCAAGGCCAGCTTGAACTGCATAGTGAAGCCCTGTCTCAAAAAGATAATCTCTGTCTCTCTCTTTTTAATGTATCCTTATTATGATAAAATATATAGAATGTACGATTTGCTATTCTACCTTCTTAAGTACCCAGTTCAGAGATGTTGAGTAGGTTCCTGTCCCTATGATCCATTTCCAGAACTGTTTCATCTTCCCCACTGAAGCTTTGCCAATAAACCCTAACCTTACCTTTCTTTTCCCCCCGAGCCCTTAGGAACCTCTGCTCTGCTTTCTCCCAGTATGAGTTTGTGTGTTCTGGATTTTTCACACAAGCAGCATATTTCTGCTTGCATGTGGCTATTTCATTATACTGTCAAAGCTGTGTAAGAAGTCCCTTCCTCCTGGGCATGGTGGCACATGCCTGTAATCCCAGTACTCTGGAGGCTGAGGCAGGAGGATCGCCAAGAGTTCAAGGCCAGCCTGGGCTACATAAGCAAATTCAAGGCCCACCTACACTACACAACAAGACCCTGTCTCAGAAAACAAAAACAAAAACAAAGCAAAACAAAAAAAGAAGTCCCTTCCTTTTGAAGGCTGTGGTGTCTTATCCCATTCTCTGTTGGTAGACACCATAAAGTCCGTACCGCCACACTCACCTGCCTTTTGTGACCTGACAGTTGTCATGTGGGGCATCCAGGATACGTCACCAGGGTGTGGAAGGGGGCTCAGAGGCAGGAGGCTCACTGTCTGCCCAGACGGCAGAGGACAAGGAAGGCTTCCTGCAGGAAGGAAGTTCAGGTGACAGGAGGCGGCACGGGCATTCTCAGCGCTTCCTGCCCCCTTCCTCCTCTCCAGCCAGAGGGTGTCTGGGGGAGGGGCCGTGCCTGTCTGCATCGTACCCCAGGGCCATCCCGAGAGGAGCCCACAGAGTGGCTGGGTGGGCCCGCGAGCACCAGAACAAACACTGTGCCTGGCTCTGCGGGCGCAGCAGGCTGTGTCTCCTCCAGGGAGGACAAACCTGTCTCGGAGTCAGGCGTCCTGGGTTCCCACCCAGCTCTGCCCACCTGTGATTTCTCTGCCCTGGTGAGGGAAGGATAAAGGGAAGGTGCCATTTCCTGCAGACAGTATGTGCCAAACTCTGTCCACCTCTTCCTATGTCACCCCAGCAATCAATCAGGGCAGCAACCTGGTGGAGGCGGACTGTGGTGCTGTGATCAGGTGGCGTCAGGGGTGTTTTTCATGGTCACACAGCTCAGGGGGTCCAGAGAGTTTCCAACTAGCTGTGCCTGTCCCGTCCTCTCTCGGGGTCAGCCTTGTGGCAGGGGCTGCTGTCCAAGTCTCCTAATGCCTGCTACTCGGGCTCCTGGGGGAGGTAGAGCTCAGACTTCGGCAGAGCTCAGGAGCCACTTCCTGTGTGCACCACAAGATAGGGACCCCGGATTTAACCTGAGCACTGGCCCTCCCTGCCGGAGCAGAGGTCTTCCAGCTCCCTGCAACTTCCAGCCAGCCCTGCCCCATGCGCTGTGGCTTGGCTGACCCTCCTTGACACCCAGTGGCCCTCATCTGTGACTGCCTGTGTGTGTGCTGGCTCAGCCCACATGGTGGGCAACTCCTCAGGGAGCTGTGTGACCTTGGGAGAGGCACATGGCCCACCTGTGCTTCCTTTTTTCTCTCTTTCTTTCTTCCTTCCTTTCTTTTTTTCTCCCTTCCTTCCTTCCTTCCTCCTTTCCTTTCCTTTCCTTTCCTTTCCTTTCCTTTCCTTTCCTTTCCTTTCCTTTCCTTTCCTTTCCTTTCCTTTCCTTTC
>NW_004955464.1:4506009-4683482 GCF_000276665.1 Chinchilla lanigera | reverse complement strand
TTTCTTTCTTTCTTTCTTTCTTTCTTTCTTTCTTTCTTTCCTTCTTTCTTGTTTTTTTGGTACCAGGAATTGAACACAGGAGATCTTGTGCTTGCCGGGCAGGCGCTGTGCCACTGAGCTACATTCCCAGCCCCCTGTGCTTCCTTTTCCTCACTTGTAACTTGAGGATTAGGACTTGCCTGCCTCACAGAGTGAGGGTGAGGACCATCACTCCCTGTGTCTCTCAGGCCTGGCCCAGACCCTGGGTGCAGCAGGTTCTGCTGGGTCCTGGTGTGTGCAGGACAGAGGATGGGCAGAGGGTTCATCCCCTGGCTCCCTGCCCTCCCCCTGGACAGCTGTCCCGCCTCTCCTGCAGTTCTCTCTGTCCCCAGCGCTCCCCAACTCACAGACTCAGGTGTCCACCGCGGTGTCAGTTGTCAGGCAAGGGCACACGGGAGGGGTACTGGCGAGGACGGCGCAGCAGGAGCTGAAGCCCTGCTGGCTGCAAGGCAGTGGAGGGTGCGAGGGAGGAGATGGGGGCAGTGCTGATGGTGCCATGGGGACAGGCAGGGGGCAGCCCTCAGGAGGGAAGGAACAGGGTTTCACGTGACCTGAACTCATGCCCCAGAGTGCTGAGTGCACTGCCTCTCAGAGCCCAGGCTGGGTGACAGGGGCTCAAGAAGGAACGGCTTGGTGTTTGTCCTCAAGGGAGCCCCTAGATGCCTCTAGGTGGTCAGGGCACAGGCAGGGCAGAGGGGGCGCTGGGGAAGGGGATGGGGAGGCAGAGTTCCGGCAGAGGAGCCTGGTACTTACACAGAAGGGATGCAGAGCTGGGGCCATTCAGGGAACGTGGGCAGCTTGGGTAGAAGCTGGCTGGCAGGTATATGGTGTGGGCTCCAGGGTTGGCCTGGTGTGACTGAGCCATGGGGACGAGAAGGGGCCAGGGGCCAGGCAGGAGGAGGCACATGGAGCTCTGAGGTGAGGAGAGACACTTCCGGCTGTGCCAGGAGGAGCTGGTGGGTAACAGGTGGCTCCTCCAGAAAGCTGTGTTTCCCAGGTCTGCAGCTCTGGGCAGAGGCTGAGCATGGGTTCCCCAGGGCACTCTGTGTGGAGGACAGCGGCCACCCGCCCCTTGGCTGAGCGTCATTCCTGTTTGCTCCTCCAGCTCCTCCAGATGGAGCAGGTGCGCCGGATCCCCGAGGAGTACTCTCTGGGGCGGATGGTGGAAGGCTTGGGCCACCACGACCCTGTCATGAAGGTGCTGGCCATCCGGGGCCTGATGATCCTGGCCCGCAGGTCAGAGAAGGTGAGTAGGGGAGGGCAGAGGAAAACCTGCCCAGCCAGGCCCCTGATGGAAGGAGGCAGAGCTGGGCCATCACAGTCTTTCAGACACAGGTGGTTAGAATCAGAGCCCCGTTTTGTCCAGCCTCAGTGATCCGTCTATAAAACGGATCTGTCTTCACAATCTCTATATATTTCATCCTTTTTTGAAGTTTCTAGTCCAGATCTTTCCCAGTGGCCCTAAAGTTGAATGTACAGGGGGAGCATGGTTGGCAGCAATTATTCTTATTTTATAGAACAGACAACTGAGCCCCTAGTCACTGACTGGTGCACCCTGAGCATTTATAAAAGTGCTTCATTTTTCTCTGCTCCCGGGCTCATGATGTAGACAGGATGAAGGGACGGACGTAAATGGAGTAAGCGAACTCACAGCACAGGGGGCAAGGAACCAAACAGCCCGGAGGACCCAGGCCAGGCAGGAGCCAGGAAGATAGAGGCCCCTGACAGCAGCCCAAACTTGAGCGAGGGCCTTCCAGGCAGGAGGCTGCACACCAGTGAAGGCCTGGGGTGGGAGTGGGGTCACCCTTCTCATCCTCATGAATCAGGCTGGGCAGGTAGGACGCCCCACTCCCAAGGGCTTCTGTCCCACAGACAGCCAAGGTGCAGGCCCTGCTGCCCTCCATGGTGAAGGGCCTGAAGAGCATGGATGGGGTGCTGGTGGTGGAGGCAGTCCACAGCCTCAAGACCATCTTCAAGGGAAAAGACCGGAAGCAGAGGGACAGCTCAGTCTATGTGGAGATGCTGCAGGTCCTGCTGCCACACTTCAGTGACGTAAGGAATCCCACAGGGCACTGGTGGCCTGGAGAGGGCAGAGCCAGCCCCTGGGAGGGGGTGCCTTTTTCCAAATGGCCCCTGTCTTTTTGCAATTGGTCCCTCTGGAGATTCTTTGTTCTAGTTGGCTGTCCTGGAGAGAGCTCTTCTTTTCTATGAAGTCTCCCCAGAAAAGATCTAATTAAAGCCACTTGTCCACCCAAAGGGGACACATTTTTTTAACCAGGCCCAGCAGAGGGGGGATTTCCCCAGGTGTCATGAAGGCACCTTTTAGGTTAGCAGGGGCCCTGGCTGGGGAGAATGGAGATGCCCCAGAGCCAGGCGTGGGTGAGGGGAAGGCTGGCCCCATCAGCCCTACCCAGTAGCCCTGGTTGTCCTTCGCTTCCCATCTTTGTGCCTGGAGGCCCCTCTTGGAGGAGGGGTCCCTGAGCCTCTGGTCTGCCCCAGTCAAGAGAGGATGTGCAATCCTCCTGCATCAACATGTACGGGAAGGTGGTCCAGAAGCTTCAGGCACCCTGCACGCAGGCCGTGGAGGAGCAGCTGACCAACACGTTGGTGCCGCTCCTGCTGATCATGCAGGAGGGCAACGCCAAGGTGGGCCAGGTGAGTGTGCTCAGGCACTGGGCCCTCGGCCTGCCTCCGCCCTGAGGGAGTCTCCCATTGTGGAAACCAGGTGAGGGTCACAAGCCACCCAGGCGGGTGGTTATTTATATCCCATTGGGTCTGTTTCCCAAAGACATCCACATTAACATTCCACTTCAGATTGGCTAACTTCATTTGTACATTTTCAAGGGGAGCTGATTTTCCAGAACCCAGCTTTGACCCACCTTTGGTTCTGGAATATGTTTGGGCTTCCTGGCATCCCACAGCTCTGGTGTTCTCTTCCTGTCGACCCCCAGAAGTGTGTGAAGACCCTGTTCCGCTGTTCTTGCTTCATGGCTTGGGAGTTGCCGAAGACAGCTTACAGCCGGAAGTCCTGGGACAACAGGCAGCAGGCAGTGGCCAAACTTTGCAAGTACCTTGTGAGTGCTTCCTTCTGAGTATGTGGAGGTGGGGCCGTCCTTCCCCTTCCTGCTTTCTACACCAGCATCCTGACTGGCAATTTCTACCACCCCTTCAAGTCGCTGGCTCTGGAACACTCACCTCCGTCTCTCACCTATCCCCCCTCCTCCTGTGTCCCCTCTGCACAGGCGCAGTGGACACCTCAGGTGCCTGTAGGCACTTCAAGCCGGAGTGTCCCTTGTGGACATACTTCCCTTTCAATTCTGCTGTCCCTCTGGGTCCTCAAGGCAGAACCATCCTGCACTCCTTTTTCTCCTCACCTTCCACATCTGAGCGTTCCTAAAGCTCCTGAGGATCTCTGAATCTTTCTCCATCCTCATGCCCACTGTCTTGCCCTTAGTTCAGGCCGCAGATGTCTCTTGGCTGAGCCAATGGGCACAGCCAGGCAATGGGTGTCCAGCCAGCCAATGGGTGTCCAGACTTTACTTTCATCCCCTGCAACCCACTCCCCATCCAGACCACCAAGATGGTCTTTTAAAAACACTATGAGTGGTTGGAGGTGGTGGTGCATGCCTGTAATCCCAGCACTTGAGAGGCTGAGGCAAGAGGAAGGCTGCAAGTTTGAGGCCAGCTTGGGCTACTAGTGGGTTCAAAGCCAGCCTAAACTACCTAGGGAGATCCTGTCTCAAAAGGAAAGAAAAGAAAAGGAAAGGAAAAAAAAGAAAAGAAAAGAAAAAAAGAAAGCTCATTGTGGAAGGGCATGATAGAGGAAATCTTCTCAGCTCGTGGCAGCCAGGAAGCAGGAAGGGAGTGAAGCAGCCAGAGAGAAAAGACGTGGCTGGGGACAGCATGTAGCTTTCAAAGGACACAACCCAGTGACCTACGTCTGCCAACCAAGCTCCACCTCCTATAGTGCATTCAGTCAGGAACTCATAAATGGATTGGTCCGTATTGCTGGAGTTAGCACCCCATGATATAATCACTTTCTAAAAATCTCACCTCTGAAAACATGAGCCTTTGTGGGGGGATATTTTAGAGTTAACCATAACAGTTAGAAATCTACATTTTGGGGGGGCCAGGTATGGTTTCTCATGCCTGTGATCCCAGCACTCGGAAGGCTGAGGTAGGAGGATCACCGTGAGTTCAAGGCCAGCCTGGGCTATATAGTAGAGTTCAAGGCCAGTCTGTACTACATAGTAAGGCCTTGTCTCAAAAAAAAAAAAAAAAAAAGACCAGCCTGAAATACATAGTGAGACACTATCTCTGAGCAACAAAAATAACCAAAAAAACCCCTACATTCAAAAAAAACAAAAACAAGCCAGGGATTGAACCTAGGACCTTCACACTAAGTTACATCCCCAACACTTATTTTATTTATGTAGGCAGGGTCATCTCATTTGTTAAGTTGTTTTTGAACTTGTGATCCTTCTGCCTCAGACTTCCAGAGTGCTGGGATTACAGGTGTGCCCCACCACGCCCCCTTAAGCATACCTACGTATAAGACATAATATCAATTTAGCTTATTTCATTTTAATTTCATTTATTTGAGACGGGGTTTTGCTGTGTAGTCTAGGCTGGCCTCAAACTCACAGTGAGCCTCCTGCCTCAGCCTCCTGAGTGCTGGGATTACAGGCATGCACTACCATGCCTGGCAATTTAGCTCATTTTAAACACAGTGCCTATACCTGTCGCTGTTCAGTGGCTGCTGGTGGCTTGTGGCCGCCAGCTTGTGACCTCTGTGGTAGAACTCCCTGGAGCCTCACTTTTCTTCGTCGCTCTCCACACCGTCAATGGCCTTGCTCATGTGAAGGCCCACATCTAGCCTTAGCTTGAAGAAGGCTTGGTAACCTATTGCTCATGCATTCACTCATTCATTCTTCTAACATTCTCTGGGCTCCAGCTCCAAAGCAGGCCCTGTCCAGGGAGCTGAGGATGGGCTTTGTAAAAAGGGCCCTTGTTTTGGGTGCGCTACATACACAGCCAGCAGGTGGCATAATTACAACCCGCTGTCATAGGAACCACACCAAGGACATGCAGGAACCTGCAGAAGCATGGCGGGGGGGATGGGCTCTGCGTGATGGGGATGGGCAGCTTCTGGACAGAGGTTGGAGGGGTGGGAGGACGCTCATTAGGCAGAGAGGGAAGGGCCCTTGGAACGGCACGGGTGGGGTGGCAGCCCGTCCTTGGCCCGGAGCAGTGTGTTTGAGCGGAGACAGTGGTGGGAGGGAAGGGATGTTGAATGCAGAGTATGCTGGAATCAGATTTCTCCTTACCTCCCTCAACCGCTGCTTAGCTGGACAGGTCCCACCAGCAAACCCGCCCTGACTACCGTTCTCAGATAATTTGCCCAAGATATTGTTTTGCCATGGCCCTGTCACGAATGAATGGGTGAGAAGCCCCAGTCCTGCCTGGCTCCGTGCTGCCGCCGCCCCAGTCCCAGTCGACTGCTCTGCATTCCAGTGCTCCGCCCTTCTCGGACACGGCACCCCCTGTCGTGCGGGTCACGCCGCCGTGTCCTCGCTCATCCCTAGCAGGACCTGCAGTTTGGCACTTTCCCTTCGGCAGGCAGGAACACCGCTGAAGCGCCTGCTGCAGCCAGCGCAGAGAGCATGAGGCTCAGGCCTGGGCGGAGGGAGGGCTGGGAGCCCGAGACATCCAGGAGGCGGGGCCAGGACTGGTCACCACGCCCAGCTTCGCGGAGGGTGGGAAATGAGTCCCTCGGAGGGCCCAGCACTGTGGGGTCTGTCTTTGCCCCAGGTGAACACCCACCGGGACAGCGCCTTGACATTCCTCCGCCAGGTCCTGGAGTACGCCAAGAACCCGCGGGCCTCCCTCCGGAAGTCCTCAGTCGTGTTCATAGGTAACTTGCCCTGGCCTCTCCAGTCCTGCCGCCAGGGCCCTGCCTACTCTTCCCCGCTGACTCCCTGCTGCCGGCCCTTCTGGCCGGCCCGGGCCTGGGCAGATGCTTCCCTCAGTTGCCGCTTTCCCTGCAGCACCCATGACCCGGGTCCAGGCCCTGCAAGAGCCAGGGCAAAGCCCCCCCGCGCCGGAGAATAGCAGGGGGGCCACGCATGGGGGCCACATGGTAGGGTGGGGAGCCAAATACAGACTCAGCTCTGTGACGCCCTTTCTGTGTGACCCCAACTGGGCCTCAGTTTCCTCATCTGCAAGATGGGGATCAACTCCTATTTCATACATAAATTGAGAACATTTTTTCTCAAGTTTTTATATTTACTAGTGCACATTCGCAGTACCTAATGATCACATTCATCTTGGGGAGGAGGTACATGGACATAACACATCTTAATTCTTTTCATGTCCCTTTCTACTCCTGAGAATATTTTTTAAAATGTGTGTTAGTCACCTTCATTATTTTCTTTCCAGTAATCCCATTTCCTCCCTTTCTAGGCAAAAAAGTAGCAAATAAAAAAAATAGCTGGGTGTGATGGCACATCGCTGTAATGCTAGCACTCAGGAGGCTGAGGCGGGAGGATTGCTGCAAGTTTGAGGCCAGCATGTGCTACATAGTGAGCCCCTATCTCAGAAAGAAAAACAAATAGCAGATCCCCTTGCCCTGAATCCCCCAGGACACTTCTGATTGCAGGCTGGCTGTGCCTTCTCCTTTCTACTCTCCCTGCCCCCAGTGAGCCACATTCCTACACATGATGGGAAACTGCTCTACCGCTAAGCTACAACCCCAGCCCAACCACATCCCTTCCCAAGGGCCAGGAGGCCTGGCTGCAGACAGGCTAGACATGACACTTCCAGCACTCTCCCTCAGTTTGCTTGCAGTTTTTCACCCACCCACCCATCCACCGATCGATACCTGACTCGTGTCAAGCTAGAGACAGGAAGAGCCCTTCTGGAAATGATACTGATGCGGGGGTGGGTTGGGGTGAGGGCTGAGGTGGCTGTTAACATGATCCCTGCTTGGACAGAGGGCATCCCCAGAATTCGGGGGCTGCTCAGTAGAGGCTGCTTCTGTGGAGTGATGTCTGCTTCCTCACTGCTGATTTCTTTAAATCTTTTCCCCAATAACCACTCCTAAACCTGCCAGAGTTCGACACCCTGTGCCAGGGCCTGGCTGTGAAGGGAGCCCGGTGCAGGCAGCAGGCAGCTCCCACCACTGTGCAGGGCTGTGTAGCTTCTTCTTCTTTTTTTTTTTTTAATCTTTTTATTCATTCTTTTTTTTTTGGTACTGGCAGTCAGACTCAGGACCTCGCACTTGCCAAGCAGGTGCCTGTGCTACTGAGCTATATCCTCAGCCCATTTTTGTCTTTTTGAGACAGGATCTCGCTATGCAGTTCAGGCTGGCCTTGAGCTCACTTTGTAGCCCAGGTTGGTCTCAAAACTCAAACGATCCTCCTACCTCAGCCTCCCGAGTGCTGGGATTATAGGCGTGCACCACCACACCCGGCTGTGTGTAGCCTCTTTTTAGTCACACATCTTTTGTGAGAGTCTGAAGAAAGCGGTGAACACTTTTCTTAGAAAAATGGGTGTATGTGTGTAATTTGTAATTTTAGGATCCTTGGAGAATTTCCCTCCCACTTTCACCCCCCCAAGGGGATCTAGCGTTTAAAGGCTCCTGGTCTGGCAGGAGATAAAGATTCATAAATCACAGATATAACCCAGTACAGCCTCGAGAGAGGACTCAGGTGCTCTGGGAACCTGGATGGGCAGCTCACCTAGCTGGGGGCTGGGGAGGAAGGACTTTGTGCATGAGCCACTTGCTAAGCAGAATGCGATGGACAAACAGAGACGTGTCCAAAGAGACCCAAGGGAAGGGCCTTTTGAGAGGGGTCAGGCACGGCCCATCTGTGGGCTGCAGGCACCGCGGGAGCCAGGGCCCAGGCTGGGAGCAGGTCCCTGACCCACGCGGCTGACCCAGCACCACCAGGGCTCACTAGCAGCCAGACTCCCTGGAGATGTGGGCGGCAGAGGGGCCCTTCCCATGTCACGGATGAGGAAAGCAGGGCCTGGCCTATGGTGGCACCCCCTCAGACAGCTGTGCCTGGGGCCCTGGCTCTGCCCTGGTGCCATCCCTGCCCATGGCACCAGCTGCCTTCTCTGAGGACCCCCTTGGGGAATCTGCCCCAGGTCCAAATGAAGTTCCCCTGCTGTGTCATCCTGCAGGGCTGTGGGAGGACAGGGACAGCTTCCCTGAGGTCTGGTCTGAGGGTGGGTGGGTGGGATGGAGGCAGGAGCTGCGAGCCCTTACCTCCTGGGTTATGCTCAGGGTCCCTGGTGCCCTGCATGGAGAACATAATGACGGAAGACTGGCGGAATGAAGTGAAAGCTGGTGAGTTGCCTGCCCTGGGCTGGTGGGATTTCTGGGGGCAGGGAGACCACGTGTAGATCATAGTGGATGACGGGAAGGGAAGGGACATGGCCCAAGAGGAGGTATTCAGTGAAGTTCAGTTGCAGGCCTTAATCTGGGGTGAGGACGGTGTGAGGTACTGTGGGATGAGTAAGGAGAGCACACAGCCCATCCTTGGGAACTGACAGTCCCATTAAAGAAATGGGTCTCAAAGCTGAGGTCAGGCCAGGTGTGGTGGCACAGAAGGATCAACATGAGTTCAAGGCCAGCCTGGGCAACATAGTTCCAGGATACCCTGAACTGCCTAGCAAGACCCGTCTCATAAAACCAGCAGCCCCCTCAAACAAGCAAAAAAACCAAGGCCAGAAGCTATGTAGTACAGGGTGAGTAGTTTAGACTTTTGGTTTTTTAGAGACAGGATCCCTCTCATTTTGTAGTATAGGCTGGTCTTGAACTCACTATGTAGCTCTAGCTGGCCTCAAACTGCTGCAGTCTTCCTGCCTCAGCCTCCAGAGTGCTGGGATTGCAGGCATGCACCACACACCCAGCAAGTAGTTTAGACTTTTAAGAGAGCACAGTTTATTTTGTAGTGGGGGAAGCAGGTGGGAGTATGGTGTTAGGCAGGGGCAAGCCAGGAAGGCTTCCTAGAGGAGGCAGGTTTGAAAGATGTAAAGAAAGGGCCAGGAGGAAAGTGAGCCGCGGGGATGCTGACAGAGGACGCATAAGCCAAGGTGTGGAAATGCGGGCTTAATGAG
The DNA here is from genome assembly GCF_000276665.1 of Chinchilla lanigera. NCBI lineage: Eukaryota > Metazoa > Chordata > Mammalia > Rodentia > Chinchillidae > Chinchilla > Chinchilla lanigera. The sequence goes on along the minus strand of NW_004955464.1, from coordinate 4,674,317 downwards.
TGGCCTTTCTTCCCCATGACACAGCTCTGGAAGACCTGAGACGTGACCCGGAGGCATTTGTGTGCATCTGTGCGGCCCAGGCCCAGGACCATATCTTGGCCAGCTGCCGGCGGCACTCCTGGCCGCTGCCACGTGGGGACTCACTGGTGTGTGGCCCAGTCATCTCGCACTGCTGGACCCCCAGCTCTGAGGACCGGCCCACCTCGCACAAACGGCGCTTCTGGATCACACAGGCCCTGGGCTCCTGGAAAATGGCCTTGAAGCAATGACATCCGGCCCGCACTCCTGACTCACCATAAATGTCCCATATGGGTGTGCTCAGCACTTCCTCTTGGGATGGGCGGAGTTCTGCGCGGCCACACTGTGTGCAGTGAAGCTGAGGGGAGTGTGGCCCTCCCTTGTTGACTACACTGGAGTTCACTGAGGTGCACAGGCTGTTTTGTCTACTTTGTGTAACTGGGGATGCCAAGGCTCAGAAAGGTAAAGTGGCCTGCCCAAGATCACACAGTCAGTCTGCTGACATCTCAGTTTCCCTCTTTCCACACACAAGAGCAAAAGGAGGTAATGATTTGTCTTTTTGAGACAGGGTCTCACTATGCAGTTCAGGCTGGCCTTGAGCTCACTTTGTAGCCCAGGCTGGTCTTGAATTTGCAGTGATCCTCCTGCCTCAGCCTCCTGAGTGCTGGGATTACATGTGTGCACCACCATGCCCAGCCAAGAGGTGATGATTTGGATGGCCCTTGGGGAAAGGAGAAGGAAAGTGGAGCCTCTTCCCACCCCATGACATCATGCACATCCCAGAACCCTGATGTGTGAGCCTCACCCGTAGGCCTTTGCCCAACAATGGGCCACCACTGATCCAGCAGTAACTGGTGAGCTCCTAACCTAGCCAGGCCTGCTCTGGGTGCCAGGGGGACAGACCTGAACAGGATCCAGCCCCAGGCCTTGGGCAGTGGCAACAGACTGAGGCAGTGCCTCTTAAGCAAGGGTGCTCTTGACCCCAGGGAATATTTCATGGTGCCTGGAGACTTCTCCAATTGCTTCCCCTTGAGGGTAGCGATGCTATTAACAACTACTCCACAGAGGCCAGGGAGGCTGGTAAACACCCTGCAATGCCAGGCCCACCCCACAGCAGGGCCATCTGCCCAAATCATCAGAAGACCTACAGCTGAGTTTTGGCTTAATGGAAGTATCAGGGACATTAAAGACACCAAAGGCACAGATGGCCAGGGGGCTTGTGAGGTGCAGAGGAGATGTGCAGGCCAGCTGCAGTGTCACTGTTTCAGAGTAGGCTGCCCAGAGAACAGACCCCGAGGGCTTGGAAAGATGACCATATGCTGGGCTTGCATGTAGGGCCGTGGATCAACTGCAGATCTCTAGGGCCGTGGAGTCTGGTGAGTGGGGACTGGAGGGGAGGGCCATAGTGCTTAGGCCTCAGCGCTGCATTGGGAGAGAGACTTCACCTAGGGAGCCCGGGAAGGCACTGTGGGATGCTAAGCAGGGGACAGGTGTGGGCCGATGTTGGCTTTCGGATGCTCCGTCCTCAGCTGGGCATGATGGTACTCTCTTGTTATCCCAGCACTTGAGAGGCTGGGGGAGTAGGTTCACAAGGTCAAGGCTAGCCTGAGCTACACAGAGTTCAATGCTGGCTTGGACTTACAGCAAGACCCTATTTTAAAAAAGAAAGCACAGCATGTCTCCTGTGGTTTTTGAGGAATCAGCTCTCTGCCGGGTTGCCTTCCTTATGGGGATACAGTAGCCCCTCAGCATTGCTAGTGGGAGGGTAGACTGGTGCAGCTATCCTGGACAGGATTTTGTCACTGTTTAGTCACAGTAACTTTGTACATGACTGTGACCCAGCAGGTCCACCAGTGGGCACACATCTCAAGGGACTCTTCCCTCAGGGCCCCAGCGAGAGATGTATGAGAACTTCCACTGCAGAGCTGTCTGTCACAGGGGGAGGAGAGGCAGCCCGGTACTGTCTTTGGGGACAGAAAGAGCTCCATGGAGTCCCACCTGTAGTTAGAGGCATTCAGAGTCCACGTAGCCCCCGAGGGGACCTCAAACCTAGTGCTGAGTGAGAAAAGTACATTTTAAAAATGTATGTAGGGGCTGGGGGTCTAGCTCAGCGGCAGAGCGCCTGCCTGGCAAGCGCAAGGTCATGAGTTTGATTCCTGGTACCGGAAAAAATAAAAATAAAAATATATGCACAAGCTGGACATGGTGGATCATGCCTGTAAGGCTGAGGCAGGAGGATTTCAAGTTCAAGCCCTACCTGGGCAACTTAGCGAGACCCCATGTGAACATAAAAAATTTAAAAAGGGCAACAGATGTAGCTTAATATAAGGCCCTGGGTTCAATCCCCAGTACTGGAAATTTAAAAAAAAAGTGACTCAGGATTAATGAAGGTATTAATGAGTTGCATACATGAATCTTTATAAAAGACATTCCATAGAGCTCCCTCATCTCTTCTGCCAAGGGAGGACACAGTGAGAAGATGGCATTTGTGAAGCAAGGAAGCTTCACATCACATCTGTCAGTGCCTTGACCTTGGCCTTTCTAGGCTCCCAACCGGTGCAAAATCAGTACAGCCCCTAAGGCATGAGGTCCCTGGCACTCTGTTACAGCAGTCCGGGTAGATGAAGACTACCTTTACAGACTGCCTCTCTGAGCCTCACTGTAGGCCCCGTGGATCTCGCAGGCCAGCTTTCTTGCCTACATCTCACTGATGAGGACTCAGCCTAACACAGCTTAAGGGGGTGCTGGGCCCAAGGTCACACCAGTGGAAGAGTAGAGGTGTGGTCCTCAAAGGTGTCCCACCTCATGCCTTCTTTCTAGCCAGGCACACTGCTGCATTCATTGGCCAGAGCCAATGGCCTTGGAGCAGAGGCTGATTATTCAATCAGGTACTAGCCAATGTCCGTAAGTATGGAAGGCTCAAGAGCACTAGGTGTTAGTGTAAACCAATGCACAATAGAGACCATCGAAGCAGGCGGACTTTAGGCACTTTGTGAAGGTTTACTGCAGACTGGGTGAGGCTGAACCAAGGTTGAAAAGACCATTGGCCCTGAGCAAGGAGTGAGAGCATGTTTTATAGGGGAGTTTGGGTATGGGAGGGGGCACTGTGGAGAGGGGTGCAAAATTTGGAGTCTCTGAGTAGGGGGTCTGGGGCTGGCTGACAGGGTAGTGTTGGGTATGGGGGGTACTGGCAAGCACAGCATGTCTCTTGTGGTTTTTCGAGGAATCAGCTCTCTAGGCTGAGCTGCGTGGGGAAGCTGTTAGCTTCCTGTTAACACTGTGCACCCACAGGTGTAACAGATCTGCCTGGGGAGCTTTTCTCTTCTGGTCAGACGGGGGTCTGGTCTGAGGACCTGACACCGGGCAGGTCATTTCCTGTCACTGAGCCTTCCCTACTGGTACCTGTGAAATGGGTTCTTACCTCACAGGGTTCCTATAGGAATCAAATTGAACTGGAAGCTGTTATGGTTGAACACGGTTTGTCTCCATCCAAACTCACATTGTGGATTTGTTCGCAACGCAGCGGTGTTGGGAGATGGGGCCCAGCGCGAGGTGTTTGGGCCTGGGAGCAGTGCGGTTCTTGGGCTGTTACACAATGAGTCCACACTGGTACTCACCCTGGGGTCTCTCTGGAATGTGCCTGCTTGTGCATCTGCTTTCTGCCACGAAGGCCATCTCCAGAAACTAAGATGCCAGTCCCTGCCACGCTCTTTGGACTTGCTAGCCACCAGAACCATGAACCAAAATAAACCTCTTTCCTTGTAAATTTTCCAGTTTCAGGCGCTCTGTTATTCCGCAGAAAACAGTAAAACAGAAGCAAAAGCATTTTATAGGTTCTGCACTCAAGGAGGGAACAGATGATGAGGACAGGAAGGGAACCGGGGTTAGGGAGCAGGTGTAAAGGAGGAAATGTACCAAAGGCCTGAAAGAGGAAGCACTTGGACCAAATGTTCTCCTGGACGCCAGAGACAGTCCAGGCCCTGGAAGGCTCACAGTCATCACGCCCTCCTCAGCCCTGCTCTCTCCTCTATCCCTGCACCAGATGACGACCAGGCTGCCAGTGCCGCTGTTGGCATCAGTCTCCCCACTGCTGGCCTCGTCTGCAGCCTCCCCACCAGTCCTTCACTGGCAGCCCAGGCCTCCCAAAACACAATGGCTTGCAACCCTCCCTCGTCTTTCCAATGGCTCACTCTGCTTTCTCTGACCAAGACGGCAGTCAGGCCCTTTAGCGCTACCCACCTTAATGGCGTCACTGCTTAGGTCATGTGGTGCCCTGCCTGCCAGGCTGTCATACACTTCCACACCTCTTTGTACACCAGCTTCTGCCACCTCATTCCCAGTTTTCCTCCTGAGCATGGAGCCCTTCCTCCTCTTCATCACTGCCTACAGCAAGACTTCCTGGACCCACCCTTCTGGGTCTCCCCTGCGCAGACCTGTGACCCAGCACTAGCATAGGCTGACTGCTGTCTGCTGTCTGCTTCTCATTCTAGACCAGGCTAGGAGCACCCCAAAACTATAGCACCTGTGCAGGACCCTGTAGCCATTTGCTGGGTGACCAGGTGGCTGCAGAAAGCCAAGCAGGGCTGCCTCACGTCCACTGGAGACCCTGTTCCTCTGCTGTGAGGGTGAGGCTGGAGTTAAACTCAGAAAAACCCCTGTGTAACCAGTCACACCTTCCCTGGAAACTCTCCACGAACTGGTGTGGTGGCGCAGTCCTGTAATCCCAGCATTCTGATGCAAGTTTGAACCCAGCCCAGGCAACTTGGTGACTTTGTGAGACTCTGACTCAAATTTAAAAAAAGTGCTGGGGATGTAGCTCAGCTGGAAGGCCCTAGGCCTTAATCCCTGCTACCATAACAAACAAAACCCAGAAAAACATCTCTCCCCAAGGTTCCACTTGACCTAGTGGGAAAGCCAGTCCTCAGCCACCTCCTGCCCCTTCCTCTGCCTCAGCTACCCTGGCGTCCCTGCCCTTTCCCAAGCGCATAAGTCACTTCACGCCCGCGCCCAGCACAGGTGGGAAGCAGAAGGCGCTCCGTAAATAGTGCTGACTGACTAAGGGATGAGTACATGCAGCGATTGCGGAGACTCTGTGGAGTATAGACTCATCCACCATCCAAATTCCAACCGCGGGGTGGGAGGGGGCGGGGCTGAGCAGAGGGCTTGGCGGGGCAAGCGCTGGTTTGCAAGCCGACGGAACCCGAGGCGCGCGGTCCCGCGCCGCCCGGAGGACTGAGGGAAGCGCGCCGCGCCGCCGGAAGCGGCCGCGCAGCTTCCGAGCCCCAGCGGGCGGCCCGGGAACAGCCATGGAGGGCTCTCAGCCGGACGCTGCGGACGACAGGCACATGGACGCGTTCCTGGACAAGTTCCGGAGCCAGCCTTACCGCGGCGGCTTCCACGAGGATCAGTGGGAGGAGGTGGGCGGTCTCCCGTGTGCGGGCGTCGTCGGGTGTCCTGGGCTCCGGGCCGCGCTCAGGCCCGGCACCCAGATGGGTGGTTTCTAGCTGCAAGTTAATGGTTGGCCCGGACACTTTCAGGCTCCCTCCTTCCCTCCCTCCCTCCTTCCTTCATTTCCTTCTCTCTCTCTCCCTCCCTCCTCGTCCCCCCTCCTACCCTCCCTCTCTCTCCGAGGCAGGGGCTTGCTGTGTAGTTCAGGGTGGGCTTGAACTCACCTGTGTGCCCCAGGCTGGCCTTGAATTCAGTGATCCTCCAGCCTCACCGTCCCGAGTGCTGGGATTACAGAGACGTGTCACCACGCCAGGCCCTTTCAGGATCTTTTTTTTTTTTTTTTCCCGTTTTGAAACAGGGTCTCACTGCGCAGTTCAGGCTGGCCTTGAGCTCATTTTGTAGCCCAGGCTGGTCTCGAACTCGCAGTGATCCGCCTGCCTCAGCCTCCCATCCGCCTGCGTCACCTTTCTGAGTGCTGGGATTACAGGCGTGCGCCGCCACGCCTGGCAGGATCTTCTTAAACTGTCAGTATATGAAAACTGTAAGGGATGCAGACAGGCCTGTGACTCCACCACCTGACACTGGGACGGTTTCTTAACTTCTCTGAGCCTGATCCTTCATCTGTAAAATTGCTTTACCTATAGCACCAGTCACTTAAGAGTTGTGGGAAAAATGAAATGAGATGGTAGGTGAAGTGTCAGCAACACAAAAGCATTCAATTAATGGTGATTACTACCTCCTTTGTAGACTGTTAGAAATAAAAAATAAAAAAGAAAGAATAGAGATCATTACTCGACATTCTTATTTTACAAAAGGGAAACTGAAGCCTGTGTAAAGCCAATGATGATCATTTGCAATCATGACAAGTTAGAAAACTTTGATGAGTCTGGGGACTATGAGTTATGGAATTAGAACTAAGCAGTAGGAAATCTTATTTATGTAGTTCATTAATTTTTAAAATTTGTACATGTTTCCAGTACATAATGATTACAATATTGTGGGGAGTTGATATATGCATTAAATACATCTTAACAATTTTTTTCTTCTTAAATTGTTTTTGCTCAGCACTAGGGCTGAAACAGGAGGATCATTGCAAGTTTGAGACTAATGTGGACTACAAAGTAAGCTCAAGGATAGTGTGAACTGTGTAGCAAGACCCTGTCTCAAAAAGACCAAAAAAAGAATTGTTTTTGTACCCCTCCCTGCTGCTGCTGCTTCTTTGCAAAAGCTCTATTTTCTTTTCTTTTTTCTTTTCCTTTGGCCTTTTTGACACAGAGTCTCACTATGCAGGTCAGGTTGGTCTTGAGCTCACTTTGTAGCCCAGGCTGGTCTCAAACTTGTAATGATCCTCCTGCCTCAGCCTCCCAAGTGTTGGGATTACAGTCGTGTGCCACCACACCCAGCTAAAAGCTCTGTTTTCATTATTTTTTCTTTCCGTTCTTTTCCCTCCCCTCCCTTCTACTTCCTTTCATCTCTTCTACCCCATCTATTTGGAAAAGATCTACTTCCTCTTTACCTTTTATTTTGGTTTTATATATTATATATATATATATATATATAGTTTCTCATATGAGAGAAATCATGTGATATTTAAGTTTGTGTGTCTGACCTATTTCACTTAATATTATGGCCTCAGGTTGTATCTGTTTACCTACTCTTGCCTGGAGTTTCTTTATGGCAGAGTAGTAGTCCATTGTGTATAAATAACCACATTTTCTTTATCTGTTCATCTGTTGGTGGGCATATAGGTCATTTTCAAGATTTAGCTACTGTATTATAAATTGTGCTGCTATAAACATGAGTATGCATGTATCCTCATAATATGATGTCTTTAAATCCTTTGGGAAGATACGTAGAAGGGGAATAGCTGAGTCAAGTGGAATTTTTAGTTTTTTGAGGAATTGCCATACTAATTTCCACACTGGTTGTACTAGTTTATACTCTCACCAGCAAGGTAGAAGAGTTCCTTTTCCTGCACATTTTCTATTTGATTTTTTTGATGATAGCCATTTTTTTCTAGAGAAAGATAGTACCTGAATGTTGTTTTAATTTGCATTTCTCTAACTGGCCAGCAATATTGAACATTTTTTTCATGCATTTATTGGCCATTTTTACTTCTTTGAGAAGTATCTATTCATTATGGTTGCCTATTTTTTGATTGAGTCTTTTATTTTTGAGGGATCTAATTTTTTTGAGTTCTTTATATATTCTAAATGTTAGTCCTCTGAGGAGTAGTTGCCAAAACTTTTTTCCCATTCTGTAGGTTGTCTCTTCATCTGTTAGTTGTTTGCTGTGTAGAAGACTTTTAATTTGATATAATCCCCTCTGTTGATTCTCATTATTAATTATTGTGCCATTGGGGTTCTGTTCAGAAAGTCCTTGTCTATGCCTGTGTCTGCTAGAGTTTTTCCTGTTTTATCTTCCAGCAGGTTAAGTGTTTCCATTTTAGCATTTAGATCTTTGGTCCATTTTGATTTTAGTTTAGTACACAGAGATATACATGGGTCTAGGCTCAGTCTTCTGCATGACCTCCAATTTTCCCAGCACCACTTATTAAAGAGGTTATGTTTCTTCCAGTGTATGCTTTTAACTTCTTTGTCAAAGATCAAAGAGCTGAATGTACCTGGGTTGTTTCTGCTTCTTCTGTTCTGTTCCCTTGATCTACACATCTGTTTTTGTGCCAGTACCATGTTGTTTTAATCATAATAGCTTTGAAGCATAACTTCAAACCTGGGATTGCAATGTCTTCTGCTTTGCTTTTGTTACCCAGAATTGCTTTTACTATTCTAGGTCTCTTCTGGTTTCATATGAATTTTAGGATTGTTTTCTGTAGATCTGTAAGAAATGCTGTTGATACTTTGATTGGGATTGCATTAAATCTATGTATCAGTTGGAAATATAGCCATTTTGATTATGTTGGTTCTGCCTATTTAGGAATAAGGGATAGCTTTTCTTTTTTTTTGTCTTTTTGAGACAGGATTTCACCATGTAGTTCAGGCTGGCCTTGAACTCACTTTATAGCCCAAGCTGGCCTCAAATTCGCAGTGATCGTCTTGCCTCAGACTCCTCAGTGCTGGGATTACAGATGTCAGCCATCACACCTGGCCTTCCGTGTTTTGATGTCCTCCTTGATTTCCTTTTCTAAGTATTTAATTTTTCTTGATGCCATTGTGAATGGTATTGTTTTCCTAATTTCTTTCTCAGTGAGTTCATTATTAGTGTATAGGAGTACTGTTGATTTTTGTGTTTATTTTGTATCCTGCTACATTGCTGAATTTGGTTATTCTAGGAGTCATTTGATGGAATTTTTTGGGTAAATAGAGGATCATGTCATCTGCAAATAATGACTTTATCCTTTCCTATACATATTTCTTTCTTTTGCCTGATTGGTCTGGCTAATGTTTCATGGACTTTGTGTAACAGAAGTGGTGATAGTGGACATCCTGTCTTGTTCCTAATGTTATAGAGAAAGCTTTCAGTTTTTCCCCATTTAATATGGTGTTGGCAGTAGGTTGAACATAAAGAGCTTTTATCAGAGTAAGATAAGGTCCTTCTCTGTCTATTTTCTTCAGGGTTTTTGTTATGAATGGATGTTGGATTTTGTCAGTGGCTTTTTCTGTGTCTTTTGAGATGATCATGTGATTTTTTTCCTTGCATTTTTTGATTCCTTTATGTTGAAACATCCTTGCATCCCTGGAATGAATCCTAGTTGGTCATTTTGATGATTTGTTGCATCCTGTTTGCTAGTACCTTGTTGAATATTTTTGCATCTATGTTCATTAGAGAGATTGGCCTGTAGTTCTCTTTTTTGATTGGATCCCTGTCTGATTTTGAGATCAGGGTATTGATAGTTTCCAAGAATGATTTTGGGAGTATTCCTTTCCTCTCAATTTCATTAAAGAGCTTGAGGAGTATTGGTGTTAGAGCTTCCCTAAAGTTCTTGTAGAATTGGCAGTGAATTCATCAGGTCTTGGGATTTTCTTAGTTGATAGGTTTTAAAAATTACCCCTTCAATTTCATTGCCTGTTACTGGATTATTCAGGATTTTTAAGTCTCTTGGCTGAGTTTTGGTAATTCACGTCTATCTAGGAATCTCTCTATTTTTTTTTTCCCCTGAGTTCTCTATATTTTGACATACAGGTTTGTGAAGTAGTTGCTAATAATCTTCTAGATTTCAGTAAGGTCATTTGTGGGTTCATCTTTTTCATTTGTAATTGCGTTGATTTGTGTCTTTACTTTTTGGGGTAAGATTATCTAAGGGGTTGTTTGTTTTGTTTATTCTTTCAAAGAATCAGCTCTTCGATGCATTGATTTTTTGTATTATTTTTTTGGTCTCCACTTCATTAATTTCTGCTCTGATATTTATAATTGCCTTCCTTATACAAGCCCTAGATTTGTTCTTGTTTTCTCGAGGTCCTTGAAGTACATCATTAGGTTCTTTGTTTGCGATTGTTCCTTCTTTCTAATGTGGTCATTCACAGCTATCACAGGACTGCTTTCATTGTGTCCTGTAAGTTTTGATGTGTTGTACTGGCATTATCATTCAATTTAAGAACTGTCTTATTTTTTCTTTAATTTTTTGTGACCCATTGATTATTCAAGAGTATGTTGTTTAATTTCCATGTTTGCATAATTTCTGTGCTTTCCATTGCTATTGCTTTCTAGTTTTGTTGCACTGTGATCTGATAATGTACATGGTAAAATTTTGATTCTTTTGTATTTACTTAGGCATGCTTTGTTACCTAATATGTGAAAGTACCATGTACTGCTGAAAAGAACGTGTATGCTGTCATTGTTGAGCGGAACACTGAATGTATCGATTAAGTACATTTGTTCAAAAGTTTGGTTGAACTCTGATATTTCTTTGTTGATTTTTTTTTTTTTAGTTGATCTATTTGTGGTAGATCAATTTGTGGTAGACCTATTTGCAGTAGATCTATGTGTGGTATTGAGGTCTTCAATTATAATTGTATTGATGTTTATCTGCTCTTTTATGTCCATTAATGTTTTATAAAGTTGGGTGCACCGTAGTTTGGTGCATATGTTTATAATTGCTATCTTTTCCTGTTAAATAGTTCCATTGATTAATATTTAGTGTCCTTCTTTACCTCTTTTGGTCAGCTTTGTCCTAAAGTCCACTTTAAACATGGCATAGCCAGGCGTGGTGGCCCACCCCTGTAATCCTAGCACTCAGGAGGCTCAGGCAGGAGGATCCTTGTGAGCTTGAGAACAGCCTGGGCTACAAAATGAGCTTAAGGCCAGCCTGAACTGCATAGCGAGACCCTGTCTCAGAAAGACAAAAATAAAAAATAAAAAAATAAACACAGCATAACTAGTCTTGCTTGTTTTGGGGCTCCTATAGCATGGAGTATTATTTTTCATTATTTTATTTTTAGTCTGTGAATTTCTTTTTGGGTTAAATGAGTTTCTTGTATACAGCATACCATTGGGTGCATTCTGCTAATCTGTGTCTTTTGATTAGTAAACTGAGACCATTCACATTGATAGTTAAAACTGATACGTATTTTTTTTTTAAAGAGTAAAAGAAGGATAACATAATAATGGGGGGGCTTACCAAATTACAGACAAAGTGGTAGGAAATTATCAATGGTTATTGTTTTACATATTGTTATCTACAAGATAGTTCCTCAGGAAAACAAATAGACAAATAATAGTGAGTTACAGACAGAAGAGGTAGGAGATTATCAATAGTTGTTGTATGATAGGTATTTTTTTTAATGTCTTACAATGTGCAAGCTACTTTGCCAGTTACTAAGGGTACAAAGAATAGGTCTGGTTCGTCACTTGAATTATAGTGTGTTTCACATTTTAAAAGTATACTCTTTAGAAATCAGCTTCTTAGTAGGAGGTTCAATCAATTATATTAAGTTGGAAAATGTTTCTGTGATGGTTTCAATTCTAAATAAGATTTGAGAAGAATTAAATATTTATCAGACGAGAGAAAAAGTTGTTGGTAATATTATTTCATATGGAGAAAATAGTGAATAAAAGGCTGAACAACTGAATGAATGTGATATATTCCAGGAACTGAAATGTTCCTGTGACCAAGAATGAAAATGAGAACTAAAAAGAGAGACAGACAAGAGATACTGTGAATTTGCAGGCTTTATGTTCAGAGCAGTTACGGGATATTTTGCCAGTGTCCCTGAGGATCGTCATCTTCTTCAGGAAGACTACATCTTATGCCCAGAAATAAGTAGCTTATTCCATTTTGAAGAAGTCTAATGTTTACATAGTTTTTATTTTGATTAAAAGATGTGTCCTTGGGGCTGGGGATTTAGCTCAGCGGCAAAAGCACCTGCCTGGCAAGCGCAAGGTCGTGAGTTCGGTTCTCGGTACCGGAGAAAAAACAAAAAAAAAAAAAAAAAAAAAAAGATGTGTCCTTAAATACTTCAAACATCATGTACAAACTAAAACTTTTCCTTTAGCTTTCATTAGGGTATATATGCCTGCTAATTGTCCCATTATCTTCCTAGGTATTGACAACTTAGACATGCCTTGTACCTTGTCAATGTCCCTCCCTAAAATATCCACCTGTGACTGAGCACCAGACTCCAGATGTAATACCATAGGTGTAGAACAGTGCTTCCTGACCTCTTGAACATGTAGTAATTGTTAATATTAATAGGGTAGATATATGGGGGAGTTAAGAGAATAAAACAGCTTTTGTTTAATGATAACCAGTTAAGAGGCCCTGGAAGACACAGATTTATTCATAACACCCAAGGAAAAAGAATCAATACCTCAGTATCCATTCTGAACAATTTTCTGCTATTCTGATTTTATGCTCTTTAGTTGGACTCTTACACATCTTATCTGGATTGTGATTCATCATAGTCTAACCATTGTATCTTTGTAGAAGAAATATTAATCCTCTTGCTTAAATTCCCATCAAGAGTTCTATAAACTTCATTGAATTAATGAGAAATTATGCATTTCTGTTTTATATGAATAATATTCAAACCAGATATTTTGTATGTAAGAATCCATTTTTTAAACTAAGTTTAGAAATGAATACATATTTTTCTTGCTAAATTTTGTTTTAACTTTTTTAAAGTTTTATTTTAAAGGGAAAAGAACAGAAACAAAATAACAAAAACAAAACAACACAAAAACAATAAAAATGATACAGGATTTCCAAACAAGATGATAGGAAATCAACAATGGTTGTTGTATTACATATTGTTATCTTCAAAGTAGTTGCTCAGATTACCAAATACAGGCACGCAAGGATGATCAAACAATTAAACATTAACTGTTCCTTTTAATAAACCAGTAGAAATTAGTAGTACAATTATCCTAACCATCCTGTGCAAATGTTTTTTCTTTTCCCTTTCCTTCTTTCTTTTCTTCTTTCCCTCATCCCAGTTGTTCTTTCCTTTTGAGCAGTTTCTTTCCCTTTCACAGTATCTATTGTACCTTTTCAAGTTCTTACACTAGGGAGACAATACGATGTTTACACATGTGGGTCTGGTTTATTTCACTCGTAAGTGTGGTCTCTAATTGCATCAGCCTTGAGTTTATCTTCTTTATAGCTGAATAATACTCCATTGTATAAAAATACCACATCTTTTTTATCCATTCCTCAACTGATGGGCATTTGGGTTGTTTCCAAGATTCAACTATGTCAAATTGTGCTGCTGTAAACATGGGTGCATATATATTGCTGTGGTATGTTTTCAGTTGTTCTGCAAATATACCCAGAAGGAGAATAGCTGGGTTGAATGGGACCTCTAATCCTAGCTTACTGAGGAATCTCCAGACTCATTTCCACAGTGGCTGCACTGTGGCTCCACTGTTGGTGGGAGTAGGGTTCCTTTTCCCCCACAGCTCTTCCAGTATTTTTAATTGGTTGATTTCTTGATAATAGCCATTCTTGCTGGGGTGAGATGTTATCTCAGTGTTGTTTTAATTTGCATTTCTCAAATGATGAATGATGTTGAACATTTTTTCATATATTTATTTGTCATTTGTATTCATCTGAGAAGTGTGTATTCATCTCAGATGCCCATTTTTGGATTGGGTTGCTGAATTTTGGGTACTGATTTTTAAAAATTCTTTATATGTTCAGGATAGAAGTCCTTTGTCTGAGGGACATTTGGCTAAAATTTTTTTCCCCAATTCGTGGATTTTCTTTTTACTCTGTTGGTGATTACTTTAGATGTGCAAAAACGTTTCAATAAGATGAGATCCCAGTTGTTGATTCTTTGAAATATTTCCTGTGCAGTTTGGTTTTTGTTCATGAACTCTCTGTCTACCCCATGTCTTCAAGATTTCTACCTACTTTCTCTTCCACTAGATTGTTTCTATTTTAATATTTAGATCTTTAATCCATTTTGACTTTAGTTTAGTGCATGGTGGTCGACATGGGTCTAGTTTTAGTCTTTGGCATGTGGAGAGCCAAAAACTGATAGGTATTGACTTATTCCTGTTCTTGCATTATTTTCCTGTTACTGTTTTCTTTCCCTTCTACTTAATTGCTTGCTGTACTTGGTGCATTCACTGTTTTGGACCTTTTGGCTTGTTAGCTGCATTGTGTCTTTCTAGAGCAGTGGTGGTGAACTTAGGACATATGTGCTGCAGTGGGCTGTTTGTATCTAAAAGGTTCGCCACTACTGTTTTAGGATATCTTTGAAAAATTTTGGAGTGTTGGTTTGGTGGTCATGAATTTCTTTAGGTGCTCTTTATCATGGAACTATCTTATTTTTCCACCAGTTTTATTATTATTTTTTCTTTTTTTCTTTTTCTTTTTTTATTTTAAAGAGTAAAAGAAGGATAACATAGTAATGGGGGGGCTTACCAAATTACATACAAATTAGGTAGGAAATTATCAATGGTTATTGTTCCACCAATTTTAAAAGATAATTTTACAGGATATGTCAGTCTGAGTGGGAAGTTGTTTTCATTTAAGCCTTGAAACACTTCATTCCAAGCTATTCTTATCTTTAAAGTTTGTGTTGAGAAGTCTTCTGTAATTCTGATGGGTTTTCCTTTATAAGTGACGCCTTGCTTTTGTTTAATAGTTTTTGTGATTCTGTTTTTTGTTGGAGTTCCGTTTTTTTAAAGTATGATGTGGCATGGAGTGATTTTTTTCTGATCGTGGCTGTTCAGAGTTCTAAATTCATTCTTTTAAAATCCAGGAATTTGACAAGATTCCCTTATTTATGAAGAAAGCACCATCAGAAGTTGATCCCAAGGAGAATCCTGACTTGGCTTGCCTCCAGTCAATTATTTTTGATGAGGAGCGATCTCCAGAAGGTATCTTACATAACTAGCATTTGCTCTGTGTCTCCATTGGATAGTGATAAAGAGTGTGTTTTAGAAAGGTTGGCCTGGGGCTACCTTGTCACCATTTCCTGTGCATACACTTCTTTGGATACTTGCTACTGCTAGGCATAGCTCCTGGCCCAGTAAGAAGCTAAATTGTCCTAAAGAAGTTGGCCCAAACATGAGTGACAAGTGCCAGCAAATACATTATAGCTGAAGTGGATGCTGTTGGAACACTGAAAGGGCAGGAGTGGGTGGTTTGCAAGTCAGGAATTTGCACTCCAGAGAATAAGACAGAATAACCAAGAACAGAAGTATCATCTCCCTAATAATTTTCTTAAAAAGTCCTTTTTTCAAAAGCTAGGATAAGTACACTTTTATGCTTCTTTTTATCTGATAAGTACTTAGTAATGTGTGTTATTTGATATTTGTAATTGATTGTAGCATTAAGTTTACATAGTATTGATTCTCCATATTGATACCCGTTTTTATCATAGCACTAATTTTGAATTTTTCCTTTTCCTATTGGTGTCTTCTCTTTGGTTTATCATATATTACATTATTTAGAATATTTTAAATGAACCTTCTAAAACGTAGGAAATAGTGACTATTTCTCCTCTTTGTTTCAGAACAAGCCAAGACCTATAAAGATGAGGGCAATGACTACTTTAAAGAAAAAGACTATAAGAAAGCTGTGATCTCATACACTGAAGGTTTGAAGAAGAAATGTGTAGACCCTGACTTGAATGCTGTCCTTTACACCAACCGAGCAGCAGCACAGTACTATCTGGGTAATTTATTTCATTATTAAGTGTATTCTAAAGAATTAACTTACTATAAAAGCCATTATAGTGCCTAGTGGAATGTCTAAGAGTATCAGGGGAAGAGGGGCTTTCATCTTAGAAACCCAGTCTGAGGATAGTTTACTGTGTTGAATTCTGATCTTCCAGGTAGGCATGATCAGAAGGAAACAGATTGGATTGAGTAATTTTTACTTCAAAAAGTGGCTTAGTCTCTCTGATATGATATTTGATATGTGAGTCAGTATCATCTTGGATTTTTGAGCCCAAATGGTTCTACTCTTTCAAAATATATTTTTGTGCTGGGCATGTTGGCATATACCTGTAATTCCAGCGCTCAAGAGGCTGGCACAGGATGATCATGGTGAGTGTGAGGCCAGCCTTGGCAACAAAGTGAGTTCAAGACCAGCCTGAACTACATACTGAACTACGTATTTTGTTTTTGTTTTTTTTTCCTGGCCTTTTTCTTCTTAAAGATGCTAGAAGGATTAAGGCAATAGAGATCTTTAGGTGAGGCATCTAAGGGGAATTGCTCAGAGTATTTTGTACAACTTTTGAAGTAAAAACTATTTCTTGGAGGAAGTTTGGGAAATGCTTCTTATAGGAGATTTAGAGTGTACACTAACATGTTAAAGACACTGAGATAAAGAACAACCGAGTAGGTTTCTTAAGTTTTGTTAAGCCTTCTCTTTAGGTAACATTAATACTCAGGCGTGACTGCGGGAGGGTGGAGGGGGGAGGCTGATTGCTGGAGTGAGGTAGTACTGCTGTTGACACCTCTGGGTGGGATTAGATACTTGTTTCTTATCACAGAGTTCAGAGAGCACTGCGAGTAACTCAGGCATTTCTGAGGGGCAGCAGAGGACAGGTGCTGCAGCCCAGCTGGAGTGAGTCTGGCAGGACTCATCACCATTTGAGCAGAGGTCCTCCCCAGCCAGGTCTGCTTGGAGTGCTCTCTCATCTTGTTTCAGTAAAAAATTTTAAAAGTCTTGAGTGGCACAGGAGCTTAGAAATTGTCTGGGCCAACAAGCCACCTAATTTTACATAAGCCCAGAAGGGACGTTTTGATTAATGCTAGAACCTGGACTAGAAACTTGATATTCTAACTTGGAGGAAGATATTTCCTTCATTCACCAGACAAACTGAGTTGTTTTTCTGGGCTAGACATGTTTTCATAGAGATGAATAGGACCTGACCTTTCCCTAAAGGAGTTTCATTCTTTTACTTGTTGTCTTAGTTACTTTTCTCTAGTTGTTGGAGACAAAATGGTGGACACTCAGAATTAAGGAAGAAAAGGTTTATTTAGCTCACAGTTTGTGGGGGTTTTAGTCCATAATCAGCTGGCTCCAAGGCCAGGTGGCATGGCACAGGGACAACAGTTCAAGGCAGCAGAAGACAGCAAAAGCAGCAAGACCAAAAAGTGGGGGAGAACAAGCTGCTTTACCTCACTTATATTGTAGACAGGCTGTTGCCCCCTAGGGTGGGTTAATGTAGCACCCACACCATCTCCAACGCTCTCCTCTTGTACAGGATGAGGATGTTTACAAAAGGAGGCCCCCGGGGCTGGGGATTTAGCTCAGCGGCAGAGCGCCTGCCTGGCAAGCGCAAGGTCGTGAGTTTGGTTCCCGGTACCAGAGAAAAACCAAAAAAAAACAAAACAAAAACAAAAACAAAAGGAGGCCCCTGATCCCCTGCTGAGTTGCTTATTTAAACTTCTAAACAGTGTATCACCCATTACACTTACTTATTCAATAAATATATATTTAGCACTTACTGTATTATTACTACATTGTGAATAAGAGCTATGTAGTTCTTGTCTATGAGGAACTTAAAGGATGCAGTGTACAGGGCCAATAAGATCAAAAGCATCTTGGAAGAAAAAAAGTGTGCATAGTGCTAAAGGAGTAAGTACATAATACTAAGAACCATTTCTTAAATGATAAGCCACTGGTAAGCCTTACAAAGCACGTTCATGTTATCTCATGTGACCTCATAGCAGCCAATATAGGGTAGGTGAGGTTACCAGCTTTATCCTTACAGATGAAGAGATGGTAGTGAATGGACTGAGGATGTAGTTCAGTGATACAACATCTGCTTTGCATCCATTAGGCCCTGGGTTTGGTTCCTAGCACTGCAAAAAGCAAACAAACAAAATACCCAAACAACAAAAAACTAGTAAAAAGAAATAAGTGTGGCACAGAGCATTGTCTTAGGGTACTGGGGTTAGGGTGCGAAGTCAGGTTCGATGCCAAGTGCAGTAAGTAGAGAACAGTTACACTACAGAAAACACAATTTAGAACACACTCCTAGGGAGGCCCTGGAAGTACCAACTTAGACTTTGGAAGAACATGCTGCCTCAAATGCATAAGCAAGAGCAGGCATTAATAAAGTAGAAGCAGTTGGCAAGGGCATTCCAGGATCGAGAATTCAAGAGAAACACACAAGTGCAAGATGGGCTAAGGCGAAGGTCTGGAGAACCTGGGGCCAGGGCCCGGAGACTGGCTGTCATGCTGAGGGTTTTGAGCTTGTCCAGTTGTCAGTGAAGAGCACTGAAGGCTGAGGCAGGTCAGGGCTGCGCTTGCATTTCTGCAGCTCTGCAGGGGGCAAAGAGGAAGGGTTGGAAGGGAACACTTCAAGGAAGGCCATGGCAGTGAGGAGGAAGAACAGAACGTGGATTCAGGTGACACTGATTTGGTCAAAACAGTTTGACTTATGGACATAGGGAGCTCTTGGCTTCTGGGGAAGATATTAGTACACTTGAATTGGTTGTCTAAGGAAGAGGGAGCAGATGTTAAAAGTCAGGGGTGCTGATAAGGGATAATAAGTTCACTTGGGGCATCTCTCTTTGAAGCACACGTGAGACATTCAGGTAGAGAAATGTGGAAAGATCAGGATGAAACCTGGGGGAAAGGCTCGGGAT
Organism: Chinchilla lanigera; assembly: GCF_000276665.1. NCBI lineage: Eukaryota > Metazoa > Chordata > Mammalia > Rodentia > Chinchillidae > Chinchilla > Chinchilla lanigera. The sequence goes on along the minus strand of NW_004955464.1, from coordinate 4,655,843 downwards.
GGAAATCTGTGCTCATGGTCATCAGCGTGAAGGTGAGGCAGGTTGTCTGCAGTGGACAGAGATCACCAGGGAGGGAGTACAGCAGAGCAAGTAGCTGGGAAGAGCCAGAGTCGGGTCTGGTCGATGAAGTGGCCTGGAAGAGGGAAGCTGACCCAGAGGAGAGCCCGGGAAAGGCTGTATCACGGATGGCTGAGGGATAAACTTCAAGGAAAAATGAGTAGAGCGGAATGGCTGAGTGAAAGAACAGTTTCCCAGCATCTTCCTGTTCCAGGTGGGGTCGCAGGCGTTTCTGTAAGCTGGCGGTGGCGTCTCCAGGCAGCGGGGCAGGACTGTGGCTTCACCAGGGGCAAATGTCTGCCTGTAGAATCTGTGATCATCACTAGCTGATGGACACATATGTGTGCTTGAGTAACTTTTATTATAAAACTAATTTATTTATTGTAACAGCTTTGAAAAATATAGGAAGGTTAAAAAAGAAAACTAACATTTTCCCATAGTCCTACAAGCAGTTTACTATTGTGAACATCTGGTATAGATATTTCTGGTCATGTTTCTTTATTTAAATTTAGGTTTTTTTGTGTGGGTGTTGGTGGTGGTGGTATTGGGGTTTGAAAGCAGGGGCATTCTGCCATGTGCTACATCTCTAGCCCTTTTTATTTTTAATTTAATTTAATTATTTCTTCTGGCTGTATGATACAGGGTGTTGTTATGTAGTTGAGGCTGGTCTTGAATTTACTATGTAGCCCACGCTGACCTCAAGCTCACAGTGATCCTCCTGCCTCAGCCTCTTGAATGCTAGGATTACAGGTGTGTGCCACCACACTCAGCCTTTTTTTTTTAAACTCTCAGCCTTTTTAAATTCTGAGATAGGGCTGGCCTCAAAATTGCAATCTTCCTGCTTCAGGCTCTTTGACTAGCTAGAATTATAGGGCTGCACCACGGTACTAGGCTTAAATTTACTCTTGACTTCCATCACAGTTCTGTCTACACATAATTTAAGTAGTCAAACAGTTCTGTAAGCCCTGTTTGAAAAGCATCAGTCCTGGCACTCCTACCATTTTCTGATTCTCAGTGGCAAATATTCACAACTATTTTAGCTATTTCTTTTCATATATATCTCATATTACTAAACTATTGTGCTGTTGCTTTAATTTTTCAATTTTGAGCATTGGCCATTGTTTCCCTCCCAAGGAAGTGAGTGCTATGCTCTCTCTTCCTGCTGCCACCAGAGCCACAGGTGTCCTGTCCTCCTGTCTGTACCTGTATGTGTTTGGGTTGTGTTGGTATTGAGTGTTTTCACGTATGGTCACATATGGCCACATATGGTCACACAGGGTCACGTAAAGGATGATCTCAGCTGAACCATGTTGAATATTCTAATCATTTCCCTTTTTCTAATAAAACTTAGTTTTCCCCCAATTCTTTAAGTAGTAACTGTCTTAATTACTGTGTTTGCTTATCACTATGTTTCACGGTACCTATGCCTTCATTGTGATTGGTGGTGTCTCTCTGGAGTCTCCTGACCTACTCCAGGGTGCCCTTCAGGCTGGGGGCATTTCTGTCATCCTGGAACACTCTTCACCGGCTGTCTTCTGGTGTTTGCCCCCAGTTCCCTTGGTCCCACAATTCTTTCTTTCTAGGTGTACTCCAGTGTTTTGGGAACACATTTTTCAGTTTCTCCCTGAGAAAAGAAGCATTAGAAGTAAAGTTCTTAAATCTTGGATGTCTGAAAGTACTTTTATTTTACTCTCACATTTAACTGATAATTTGGCTAAGTATAGAATTCTAGGTGGGGATCATTGTCCTTTAGAATTTACAGCATGTCTATATTTCTACCTTCCAGTATTACTCATGAGAAGTGTAGAACTGTTCTGATTCCTAATCCTACAAATGGCATTCTGGTGTTTTTGTTTTTTTTTTCTCTTTGGAAGCTTCTAGAATTTTGCTTTTCTCTTCAGTGTGCTGAAACATTGTGCCTTGGTATGCCGGTCCTGTGTGTTGGATATTCAGTGAATCTTTTTCAGTCTACGAACTCAACATTTCTTGTAAATTATTTCCTATTTTTCTTTCTTTATTTACTGTTTTCTCTTTTGGGAAATTCTGGTTGTTGATGCTTTGGGAGCCAAATAGGGGAATAGAGCTAATGACTCATATTTAGTATTCCCTCTGCTGAACTGTTGTGCAGAGGCCTTCTGTTTTATTCCTGCATAAGGTAAACCCCCAGTCTTCCACAGAATGTGGAAGGACTAGGTCCCAGCAGTAGCAGAGGTATAAGGAATACAGGAATCTGACTGCTTCTTGGGTTTTCAGCCTACCTTCACTCCCACTTCCAAGGTACATGGTACCATCAGTTCCTGAATTCTGAGTGTTTTGTCATTTCTGAATATAACTTGGTAGCCCTTGGGCTTTCCTTTGCTCATTTAGAATTAAGGTTTGTTTGTTTGTTCTTATTTTTTCTTGAGACAGTCTCACTGTGTAAGTCCAGGTTGGCCTTGAACTTACTATGTAGCGAAGGCTGACCTTGAACTCACAGTGATCCTCCCGTTTCAGCCTCCTGAGTGCTGAGATCACAGGTATGTGCCACCACACCTGGCTTAGAATTAAGTTTTTTCAAGGCTGAAGCATCAGTCCGTCCTTGTCTTTTTTCCACCTTTCAAAATGCGATCTGTGTTCTTCGCGTTATCTTTGTTTCTTGTGAATTTATGGCTTTGGGGAGGCAGGAGGGGTCCAGTTACACACGCACATGTTCAGTGTATTACCTTTAACCAGCGGTTCTTGGAATTCTTGTTTATGTAAGAGAGTGTAAAAGCACAAAGGAGCATGTGTGACAGACCACCTGGTACCTGGGAAACAAAGTGTATAATATTTGGCTATGTACAGAAAATTTTGGGGGGCTGGGGATTTAGCTCAGCGGCACAGCACCTGCCTGGTAAGCGCAAGGTCGTGAGTTCGATTCCTGGTACTGGGGAAAAAAAAAAAAAAAAGAGAAAATTTTTGCTGACCATTGAGAGAGTTTTAGAAGTGAAATTACTTATAGGTAAATACTAAGCCATTAAGTATTGTTTCAAATATATGCTGGAAGGTGTAAGTCGGCCTCACTTTCCTCCTTGTTTATATAACTGTCATGTGTAACTGCACTCCTTTTCTAGAATGCACTTGTAAAAACCCATGTGTGTGTATATATTTAGATACTTAGTTTGGTTTACCTTACAAAAATGGTATCTGCCATGATGAATGTAAATTATATATTGTAAACTGTATTAATAAAAATTTATTTATTTGGGTTTTTTTCTGGTACCAGGAATCGAACTCATGACATTGCACTTGCCAGGCAGGCGCTGTGCAGCTGAGCTAAATCCCCAGCCCCTTAATAAAAATTTAAAGACAAAAAAGTCTAAGAAAACTCCCAAAATGGTATCTGATCTGATTCTTCTTAATGACTGCTTAGTATTCAATAGCATTGATTCATTATAACTTATTTAATAAGATATTTGGGTTATCGTTAGTTTGGTACAATTAAAGTAGTGCTGTAGTTAATAGACTTTTACATTTATTCTTGCACATTTATACAAATTTTTTTTTATTTTCATCTTTTTGAGACAGGGTCTCACTATACAGTTCATGCTGGCCTTTTAGCTCACTTTGTAGCCTAGGCTGGTCTCGAACTCACAACGGATGCTCCTGCCTCAGCCTCAGAGTGCTGGGATTACAGGCAGGTGCCATCACGCCCAGCTATACAAATATTTTTGAAGATAATTTCCTAGAAGAAAATTGTTGGGTTAAAGTATATGCACAAAGTAACACTAATTTGCTCTTTAATTTATTTGGAAGTGCTTTTTTTCCCTGTATCTGTACCAGTAGTGGATGTTATCAGTTCTTAATTTTTGCCAACTTCATGGTGATTTTCATTTCCTAATCACAAGTGGATTTGAACATCTTTTCACATGCTTACTAGCTGTTGGAGTTCTTCTGTGGATTACCTGGTATTGTAAACATTTCCAAGGTTCAGGGAGCACAGCAATATTTTTACCAAAAACAGTTGCTATGGTTTACATTTCTCCAAGGTTGTACAAGAATGTATTTGTCAGTGCACACATGTGTTGGATAAATTTTGATTTCAAAACTTGTTCTTTCTTTTACTACATGGCTTTTGTTAGGCAATTTTCGTTCTGCTCTCAATGATGTGATGGCTGCCCGAAAGCTAAAGCCCCACCACCTCAAAGCCATAACGAGAGGTAAGGCTCGCAGTGCTGCGGTTGTGTAATTATCGCTGTGGAAAAGCTGGCACTCGCTGTACCAAAGACTGACATTTAAAGCTTTGAACTCACCTTATTTTTGTAATCTTGATATTAAGTTCCTGTTCCTTGTCAAGAGCAACATGCCATTTTAAAAGAATTCCTCCGAGAATAATCTAACCCTTTATCCTGTAAGAATCTATATAGAATTTGAGACTCATTTTAAATTAATAAGGAATAAAATTAATTAAAACAAAACAGTTCCAAAAGCCACATTCTGATTTTTTTCCAAGTTAGCTGATTGAAAGGCAAGATTTTCAAATGCCATGTTAATGTTAATTAAAAGATAAGTTACGGGACCTTTGCTGATAACGCTGATGCTGAGATGTTCCTGGATTTTTTTTCTCTTGTAGTCTGACCTTTCTGTGTAAGTGTAGTGCTTTTATTACATTTCTTCTTTACTTTTTCTCTGAGAAGCTCATAGGTGCTCTGCAAACTTTATTCATCTCATATTAATCTCCTCTGTATTCCCAAGGACCAGCTTAAAATACTTGACCACAGTTATGCCTCTTTAGATGTTCATGGCTAGAGGATGGTAAGCAGATCCATGTCCCTCCCCTAGCTGCAGAGAAAGGAGGTACTGAAGATTGGCATGTAGAGTTTAGTCCTAGGGAATTAGCCTCAGATGAGGTTTGTAATCCTTGATTCAGTTGTCAGCTTTACCTTTTATTTATTTATTTTTTTGAGACAGGGTCTCAAAATATGTAGATATGTACATATCTATCAAGATATGTAGTTCAGGTTGGCCTTAAACTCACTGTGTATCCCAGGCTAGTGTTGAACTCATGGTAATCCTCTTGCCTCAGCCTCCAGAGTGCTGGGGTTATAGGCATGAGCTACCACACCTGGTCAGTTTTACCTTTTAATGTGACCTTGGCATGAACCTACTCTGAGTGTTAGTTTGCTCATCTCTGGAAGATGGGATTAGATTCTTTTGACATCTGAACCTTTACAACTTTACAATTCTGATACTGACAATCTGTGGAAATCCTAAAGAGGCTAACTAGAGAAAAATGAATGTGGTTGAGTTAAAACTTTTTCCCCTTTGGTACTGGGGGTCAACCCAGGAGCACTTTTACCATAGATCTACATCCCCAGCCTTTTTTTTTTTCCCCAGTACTGGGAATCGAACTCCTGACCTCGTGCTTGCCAGGCAGGCGCTGTACCACTGAGCTAAATCCCCAGCCCCATCCCCAGCCTTTTTTATTTTTTATTTTTGAGACCAGGTCTTGCTAAGATCCCAATTAGCCTCAAGCTTACAATTCTGCTTTAGCCTTCTGAGTAGCTAGAACTACAGACATGCATCATTGCACCTTTTAAAACACTTTTTTTTGTCTTTTTGAGACGTTTTGATATGTAGTTCAGGCTTGCCTCAAACTTATTTTTAGCCTAGGCTGGTGTTGAACTCCCAGCAATCCTCCTGCCTCAGCCTCCCACAGGTGTGTGCCATCACACCTGGCAAAACATTTTTTTTTAATAGGAGAAGCAGTTTGAACTGCTAGCCTTGAACAATATTAGAAAAGGCAGAACATGTTTTTTGTTTTTATTTGTTTGTGTTTTTGGTTTTTTGAGACAGGGTTTTACCATATATTGCAGAGTGGCCTTGAACTCACTTTGTAGCCCAGGCTGGGCTGGAACTTGAAGTGATCTTCCTGCCTCAACATCCCAAGTACTGGGATTACAGGCATGCGTCACTACCCCTGACTAGGGACATAATATCTTTGGTCTTGCTGCTACCTTGATGAATGGCTGAGGCAAATTCTGTTTACTTTCTATGTTTTAAAAATCACCTGAGATAGACTTTATTTTTCCCATTTGTAGCTGAGGAACCAGAAGCTCTGAGTCTCAGTCTTATTTCCAGCCCATATCTCTCTGATTCCAAAGCCTTTGTTCTTTGCCACTCAGCCATATCCTTCCCTCCTTTTACAGTGCTTAATGCCAAGGAGACTTAGCAGAGTTTTGAGCTGAATGAGCACTGGGGATATTTCTGACTACAGTACAGAAAATGTTCTTGCTTGTCTGGGGACTGCAGTCCAGGGGCCCAGCCCCTGTCCTCCTTTCAGGAGATTGGCTGATAGATGGGGTGGGCTGGCCCATGTGTACCGTTCCTAGACCTAAGGGCTGTGGTTTCTCCAGGTGCCCTGTGCCATCTAGAACTGAAACACTTTGCCGAGGCTGTGAGCTGGTGTGACGAGGGGCTGCATATAGATGCCAAGGAGAAGAAGCTTCTGGAAGTGCGGGCTAAAGCAGACAAGCTGAAGGTTAGTGACAGTGGGCAGACGTGCTAATTAGCATTCACCAGATTGTCTCTCTCAGGTTATTGTAAAGTTTTTCTTCTTTAAAGACAAAACCTAGGCCCTAGGATTTGACTCAGTGATAGACCCTAGGTTGATCCCTTGCACTGGGGAAAAAAAAAGACCAACCCCAAACTAGTCCCTACTCTTGGAAACTCTGTGGAGGGCACAAACAAGTCAACAGAAGCAAGCAAAGAGTGGGAGGGTGAGTGGCAGTAGTTTACAGTAGTGGTGTCTAACCTTGTCCTGCCAGGCCCTGGTGCAGGTGGAGACAGTAGAGAAGTTTGGAGAGAGAAGGGGTGCCCACGCCTAATCTCAGAGATTGAGCAGAGGTTTCCTGAGCAGAGGTTTCCTGGGGGAGAAGAGCATTGCAGACAGGAGCCTCAGACAGTACTGAGCAGAACAGGCCTGCACACTGCTTCTGCCACTGATGAAATGTATAGTCTTGAAAAATTATGATGTTTCTGAAACTCAGCTCCATTTTTAAAAATTGGAACATTATATATACCTCAAAGACTTCGATAAGGACTAAGTGGGGGGAGTGTGTGTGTAATTTTCTTCTTAGTATATTTCCCAACATATAGTTAGGACTCTGTGAAAAGTGGCTATTAGGATTTGAATAAATAGGAACCAACAGAAGAGTACCCCTTCTGTTTAAAGCTGTTAAAGCTGTGCACTGTTTAAAGCTCTTAAAAGAGTGAAGGGGAGCCAGGTGTGGTTGTGCACACCTGTAATCCCAGCATTCGAGAGGCTGGGGCAGGAGGATTGCCAAAAGTTTGAGGACAGCCTGGGCTAGTGAGTTCAAGGCCAGCCTGAATTACAGTGTGAGACCTTGTCACAAAAAAAAATTTTAAAAAAGGTGAGAGAGAAAAGGGGAAAAGACAGCTAAACATTTAAACAAAACCTTCCATTTCTACAATGCTATGTACAACTCCCATCATTAGACACCTACAGAGTGCTGATGAAATGCCATATATCTGGCATATCTCAGCTAAAATGATAAAAAACAATAATCATGACTAAATAGCATTAATACCAAAAATCATACCCAACATTTAGAAAGTACTTACTCTGTATGTGTTCCAGGCACTCGTTTAACATTTTCATTTATGTTAAACCAATCTAAACCATAAATTAGCCCTTTAAAGTAGGAACTATTCTCATCCTCCTTTTATTAGTAAGGCAGCTAAAGTACAGGGAGGCTGGAAGCTGTTGTACTTATACAGCTGTGGTGAAGCAGGGCTTCAGGTTCAGGCCAGATACAGTCTTAGCATCTGTGCACCCTGCCTCTCGTGTCTGTTCAGTGCACAGCCAGAAGCACACTGCGCCTCCTAATGCCCAGTTTCCAGTTCTTCTCACTGCTGAGCCTATGGAATAGAAAGTTTCACTGCACCCCCTGGCTGCCTTCAGCTCGTCCTAAATAGGAAGTTAGAAGTCATTCTGGTCATACGAGATGGCAGAAAAGGTAGATTTCTATGGACCCTTGTGGCTTAGTAATAGAAACTGTAAGCCTAGGTAATTGAGTGTGAGTCAGAATTTTATAGGAGGAAAGTCAGGAGGGCTGCTGAGGAAGGCTGTGACCAAAACTTTCTATAGAAAAGCCCTCAATGGGCCTAAATGAAGGCTTCTTGGTCCTGTAACACAGGCACAATTAAAGGGCGATTTCAGGGCCCAAAAGCCTGGCAGTGCTTGTGAGTAGCAGGATTCTCCTATATCTAAGTACACACTGATGCTAGGCTCCTGTGTGCTTGGCATATGAAGCAGTAGACCTCATTTGGCTACAGTAATACCAAAGTAGACATGAAGGTGATGAACATTACCAGGGATAAAGTGAGTCATTTTTTAAATGATGAAGGAATCACTTTGTAAGACTATTTCATGATTCTTAATATACAGGCTTCTGGTAACAGCTTCAAAATAATGAAGAAAAATTGACAACTCAAGGAAGCACTAAGTCCACAAGTGGGTGGACATGACAGTATCTCTCCTGCAGAATGTGTCAAACAAGTAGATAAGAAACAGAAGGTGATATCAGTGAAAATGGTGTGCTCGACCTTGAAAACTCTCTTCTCCGTAAAACTCATGAGGAAACTTGCAAAAATTGTCAGTTAATTTTTCCAAAACTCAAGAAATGAACCAGAGACTTTCAGCAGTCTAGGGAATGTTTATTCAAGAAAAATGGCCAAGCTTCAGTAAGAACAGCAAGTTGGTGGCACTTTAATTTGACTTTCCCAGCTCCCCCTCCACAGTTCCACAGTACCCTGGAAAGACAGCAGCCCAGAGTGCTGGTGAAAACACAAGGTCTGGCGGCCCCTTAGAGGAAGCAAAATAGGGCTTGAAACCCCTTCAGAGCCCCATTGCCAGAGAACTGCCATTGACCCGTCCAGAGGATCCTGGAGGACCCATTTATGGGCTCTTTTACATGACCTGTCTGGGAGCTTGTTCAGTAAGGAAAGCCTTTTCACATAGAATATGGTGTGTGTGTAAAACGCCATTAGACGCAATTAAGATTCCAGCTACCTGAGGCAGTGGATAGCAGTGAGACAAACAATAGGCTTGTCATAAAGTTTATGTATTTATTTATTTTTGGTATTTTTGCGACAAGGTCTCTCCATGCAGTTCAGGCTGGCCTTGAGCTCACTTTGTAACCCAGGCTGGCCTTGAACTTGCAACGATCCTCCTGCCTCAGCTTCCCAAGTGCTGGGATTACAGGTGTGTGCCACCATGCCCGGCTTGTCATAAATTTTAAAAGGAAAAGCTGGGAATTTTCTCAGGAAAGAAGCAGACTGAGAGAACTGTGTAGTTACATGAATTGCACCAGCAAAGGTGTAGTGGGGTACCAGAAGTGGAGCAGAAAAGAGACAAAAGAATGATTTAAAGAGGCCAGGTGTGGTAGCACATGTCTGTAATCCCAGCATTTAGGAGACTGAGCCAGGAGAATCATTGGGAGTTCAAGGCCAGCCTGGGCTACATAGTGAACTCAAGGCCAGCCTGAACTAGAGACCCTGTTTCAAAAAGACAAAAAAAAAGAAAAACAAAAAAACTACAAGTAGGACTGGGTGTGGTAGCTGGGTGTGGTGTCCCAATCCTAACACTTGGGAAGCTGAGGCAGGAGGACTGCCATGGGTTCAAGCCCAGCCTGAACTACATAGCAAGAGCCTGTCTCAAAAAAAAGAAACCAAAAAGGAGAAAAAAGGATCTATCATCAGCATACAGAAATCAGTTGTATACTAGAGACTTAACAAACTCTCCAAAAATGAAGAAAATAATTTATAATAACATCAAACATAAAACCTCTAGGCATAAATTTAACAAAAGTAGTGTAAAAGCCAGACTGAAAATACAAAACATTGTTGAAAGAAAGACTGTTTTGGTTACTTTTCTTATTGCTGAAACAAAATACCTGACACTCAGAGTTAAAGGGGGAAAGGTTTATTTTGGCTCACAGTTTACAGAAGTTTCAGTCCATAGTTGGCTGGCTCCAAGGCAGGCTGTCATGGCAGAGGGGCATCACAGAGGAGAGCTAGTTCACAGCAGGCAGAAGATACTGAAGCAGCGAGCGACATGCAATGACAAGCCTCTTTCTGTCCCTTATGTCTTATGCAGGTTTAACTGCCCACAGTCTGGGTAGCATTCACACCCCTAATCCTAATATTGCACCACGAATTAATCCCAGTGTCACACGCTGTAGATCCCACCACCTCTGAAAAGCCCCACCTATGACTGCCTGAGGCTTTATGGGGGCAGCTAGACACAAGCCATAACAAAAACCTACACAGACGGGGAAGATACCACTTTCCTGGGTTGGATCTCGATATTGTTAAAATGGCAACACTTCCTAAATTGCTGTGCAAATTCAGTACAGTCAACAAAATTCTGACTGGATTCTTTGCAAAAACTGACGAGCTGATTAAAGTACTCATATAGAAATTCACAGGGCACAGGATAGCCAAAAGTCTTGCAAAACAAAGATGGAAGTTTTAAAACTTCACCTAGGTATGATGGTGCATACCTGTAGTCCCAGCTTTTAGGAGGCCAAGGCAAGAGGAGCACAGTGAGTTCAAAGCCAGCCTGGGCTACATAGTAAGTTCAAGACCAGCCTGAACTACACAGCGAGACAACACAAACAAAACAAAATGAAAACTTAACTACAAAGTTACAGTAACAAAGATATTGTGCCTGCTGTGCCAAAGACATTGGCATGATGCTGTATGCCTTCAATCTTAGCACTCTGGTAGACTGAGGCAGGAGGATTACAAATTGCTGGACCTGAGCAATTTGGTGAGAACCCATTTCAAAATAAAAAATAAAAAAGGTTTAGGGAGGTAGCTCAGTGTGAAGGCTCTGGCTTCAATCTCTAGTTCCACAAAACAATAGAGCAAAGCCCATTGTGGTATGGCCACCTGAATAGACATATAGATCCATGTAACAGAATCAAGAGCTCAGAACTAAGCACTCACATTTATAGAGAACTGGTTTTTGACAAGGGTGCCAAGATTATTTAATGAGGACAGAATATAACAGTCTTTTCAACAAATGATGCCTGGGACATCTGGATATCCACATGTAGAAGAATAAATTTGGACCTTCGCACTGTATAAAAAAGTTACTTCAAAATGGATCAAAACCTAATGTAAGAAAAAATACAGGCATTAGTCCTGTGACCTTAGATTGGACAGAGGCTTTTTAGATATGACCTAAAGCACAAGCAAGAGAAGAAGCAATTGATAAACTGTACTCCAGCAAAGCAAGGCTTTTTTGCTAGGGAACACCATTAGAAAGTGAAATGACAACCCACACAATGGGAGATTTTTGTGATTCATTCTCTGATGAGAACGTTTTTCTCGTGTGGTACTGGAGATTGAACCCAAGGGCTTTATAATGAACAATATTCTCGGCCTTTTAATTTTTTAACTTTTTTGGTAGGGTTTTACTTAAGTTACCCAGGTTATGCTCAAACTTGTAATACTCCTGCCTCAGCCTCCGAGATTGCTGGGATTACAAGCATGTGGTACCATACCTAGCAAGGGACTTTTGACATATAAATAATTCTTAACATCTCAATAATAATACAACTTGATTTATAAAATGACCAAAGGATCTAAATAAACATTTCCCCAAAGATGACACATAAATGGCCAACAAGCATGTAAAATGAGATTTAACATCATTAATATTTAGGAAATGCAAATAAAAATCACTGTGAGATACTATTTCAGTCAGCCATCAGGATGATTAATTTCTTTAAAAAGGATAATGACAAACCAGATGTGGTAGTGCATACTGTTACCGTTTGTGTCTGGATGTCCCCATGAAGCCTCATGCAGTCATGGGGGCAGGCATCTAGAGTTGGTGATTGATTCATTGTCCAGTGCTGGATGTGAGTACTATACCCACGCTAAGGAGGATAGCCTACATACAATATAAGGGACAGAAAGAGGCTTGCTTTCTTGTGCTCCTCCCTTTTTGCTCTTGTTGCTTTTGCTGTCTTCTGCCACCATGAATGGTTGCCCCTGTGCCATGTGCCACCCTGCCTTGGAGCCAACTGATTGTGGACTGAAACCTCCACAAACTGTGAGCTAAATAAACCTTTCCTTCCTTAATTTTGAGCACTGGGTATTTTGTCTCAGCAACAAGAGAAAGGTAACCAAGTCCCATACCCAGAATGTCAATATAGGAGGCTAAGGCAGGAGAATGGAAAGTTCAAGGCCAGTCTGGAAATGAGAAAGAAAAGGGCTAGGACTGTAGCTCAGTGGTAGGGTGCTTAGACCTAATCCCTAGCACCCCAAAAAGAAAGATAATAACACATGTTGGGAATGATGTTGAGAAATTGGGAACCTCTTAATTTACAGTGGAGCAACTGTTGTGGAAAATAATGTGGCAATCCTTCGAAAGCTTAAATATAAAACTACCGTATGATCTAGCCCTTCCATTCCTAGATATATGCCCTAAAGAAATGAAAAGAAAAAATGAAGACAAATGTTCAGATAAATACTTGTACATGAGTGTTCATAGCAAACACTAGTCATGGTGGCCAGAGTAGAACAGTCCAAGCACCCATCAGCTCATAAATGGATGAATAAATGTGGTCTGTCCATACAACAGACCATTATTCAGTCATAAAAAGGAAAGAAGGACTGATACATGCTGCCACATGGATGACCATGAAAAGCCAGGCACAAAAAAAGATCACATGCAGCTGTGTGTGGTGGTACTCACCTATATTTCCAGCTATGAGGGAGGCTGAGGCAGGAGGATTGCAAGTTCAGGGCCTGACGGGGCAATTTAGTAAGACCTTGTTTGTTTGGCACTGGCCAACAGTATTTTTTATGAGCCTTAGGCAGTCTCAGTCTTGGTTTACCAAGAAGAACAACTGATTAGAACAGTTACATCACCCTGACTAAAGTAGTAAATCAGCAATAACAGTAGCATCAAACACAGCCTAGAAAATGACAAAGTGTGCAAACTATTAATTTGCCACCTTTAACCATATGAACTAGATTTGTGGTCATGTAACAAAATCTAAAACAAACCAGAAAATTGTATGCAGTAAATAAGCCCTCAATATGGCAACTTTACCCTTAGGGGAGAAAATTTAGAAGGGAAAAAACAGAGAAATAGAAGAAGAAGAGATTAGAAGGAAGGCTGGAAGATAAAGGAAAACTTTACAGAAACTGGTGGAGAAGACAAGAAGGGAGAAGGAAGATACAAAAACAAGAACAGAATAACAATAAACTAGAGACCAAAACAGGAACAATTGGCTGGGCGTGGGGGCGCAGGCCTATAATCCCAGGCTAAGGAGGAGGATCTTGGTGAATTTGAGACCAGCCTGGACTGCATAGCAAGACCCTGTCTCAAAAAGATCAAAAAAAAAAGAAAAATCAAGAAAAATAAAACAAAAAACAAGAGAAAAAGAAAAAAAAGTAAAAAATGTCCACTTTAGGGTGTGTTTTTGCAGTCACTGGTAGACAGCGTGGGCAGACAGAGTCTAGATCCAAGTTGATTAATCCCAGTAAGCCAGCTGTGGATTTACGGTGGGGTAGCAGATAATCCCAACAAGCCTGCACCTTTAGTTCCACTTAAATTCAGGCTGGTTTCTGGCTGTGAGGCTGGAACTAGATTTGTTTAGCCCACAACAGTCCCTGTGCTGCCTGCTGGCTTGAGCTTGGCTCCCTGATTGGCCTGCAGTTGCTCTGAGTCCCGAGCTCAGTTGGCCCCTCTCCAAGATGGCTACTGGCTAATCGCCCTTTCCTAGGGGGGGCGTCCAAACCTGAATAACTCACCAGCCACTGCAGTCCGCTGTGTCCACTGCTCCGTCCCACTGGTGTGTTTCTCCATGGAGGCCTCAGGTCATTGCCAGGAGTCACCATGCATCTGCAGGTTTGAGCCTCCCCTCCCATATAGTGGGTCGGGGCTCAGGGAGGAAGCACCGTCTGCCACCTCCTTCTTTGTTGAAGTTTCTCTCTCGGCTCTCCCTGTGGGCTTCAGTTCTCACCTCCGATCATTCCTATTTCCCTGGGACCCACTTTCTTCCTTCTCTTCCTCATGTTGGTATATTCCAGTATCTGGACACCAAATCTCAGAGAGGCTCTTTCTCTGCTGATCACCATTCTGCCATCTTCCTGGAAATCTGGTTCACTTTAGAGAGACCTTGTCTCATTCATAAATAAATGAATAAATGAATAAATAAACAATTTTTTAAAAAGGGCTGGGGAGGTAGCTCAGCACACTCTATCTAGGTTCACTCCCTGATACAGCAAAAGATCATGTATAGTATGATTTTATTTTTCTGAAGCATCCAAAATAGTAAATCAGTTGAGCCAGAAAGCAGATAAGTGGTTGCCAGGGGTTGAAGGAAGAGTAGAGTGGAAAAGTGACTGTTTAATAAGTGTGGAATCACCTTTTAGAGTGTTGAAAATGTAGAACTAGATAGAGGTGTTACTGAGTGTCACTGGATTGTATATTTTAAAGTGATGTGGGTTTTTTTTTTTTATTTCTTGGGTTTTTTCTGGTCTTTTTGAGGCAAGGTCTCATTATGTAGTTCAGGCTGGCCTTGAACTCACTTTGTAGGTCAGGCTGGCCTCGAACTCATAGTGATCCTCTTGCCTCAGCCTCCCAAGTGCATGAACCACCACACCCAGCTTTTAAAATGATTTTTTAACATTATGTGAATTTCATCCCAGTTTTCTAAAATTAGAATACATACTAATCATAAAGAGATTACTAATAAGTGGGAACTTAATAAAATAATTCTGTTCTGCAAAAATTGTTACTAAGAAAACTAAAAGGTCAGTCATGGAATGGGAAAAATATTTATAATCCATTAACAAATTATTTATACCTAGACTACATAAAGGTATCAGCTAAAAAAAATAGAAGAAATGGGTTGGGTATGGTGGCACATGCCTCTAATCCAAGCACTCAGGAGGCTGAGGCAGGAGGATTGCCACAAGTTTGAGGCCAGTCTAAATTACAGAGTAAGATCCTGTGAAAGAAAGAAAGAGAGAGAGAAAGACCAAAAATTTAAACTGTGTAAAAGGGATAGATATTTCTCAAAAGATTTCCAATAAGCATATGAAAATCTGTGTAAAATAATTAATCACCAGGGAAATGCAAGTTAAACCTCAAGACGCAATTCATACCTACTGGAATGGTTAAACATTTTAAGAGACTGACTGTGCTGGTCAGCCTTGCATTGGTGGGACACACTGCCGGACGTGTGACTTGGAGGAGGAGATGCACACTTGGCTCATGGTCTCAGAGGTTTCAGTCCATGGTAAACTGGCTCCAGATCAGAAACATCATGGTAGAAGGGTGTGATGGAAGGAAGCTGCTCGCCTCGTGGTGGGGAAGTACAGCACAAGGGAAGACAGCCAAAGAAGGGGCCAGGCCCAGATACAGTCCCCAGAACTTTAGGGCTTTACTAATCAGGTTGACAAAATCAAGGTTAACCATCACATTGACAGTACCAGATAAAGATGTGGAACAGCTGGTCCTCTCACACACTGCCAGTGGGTTATAAGATGTACAGCCACTTTGGAGATTGGTGGGGAGTTCTGTATACCTATCCTGTGGCCCAGTAATTTAGGTGTTTACCTAAGAGAAGACATTTTATGGTCTATTGTTCATGGTCTGGAAACAGTTGTGTCCAACAGCTGGAAAGTGCATAAACAGATCGTATTCACAGAAAGAAGTACTACTAGGCAATAAAATGAAATACTTAGTAGTGACAGGATGGGAGGGCAGTTGACTGCAAAGAGGCAGAAGGAAGTTTCTGAGGATAGAAAAGTTCTCCAGTTGACTGGAGTGGTGGGCACTCAGGTGTATATATTTGACAAAATTCATTGAACCATGCCTTTAAAATAGATACAGGCTGGGCATGATGGAGCATGCCTGTAATTCCAGCACTCAGGAGGCTGAGGTAGGAGAATCACCATGAGTTTGAGGCCAGCCTGGGCAATATAGTGATTTCAAAGCCAGCCAGAACTGCATAGTGAAACCCTGTCTCAGAAAGGCAAACAAACAAACAAATAAATAAAAGGCAGTGTAAACCAGATGTGGTGGCATAGCCCTGTAGTCTCAGTGCTCAAGAAGCTAAGACAGGAAGATCATTTGAGCCAAGGAGTTTGAGACCAACCTGTGCAACAAAGTGAGACCCTGTTGAGAAGGAAGGAAGGAAGGCAGGAAGGAAGGAACGAAGGCAGGCAGGCAGGGAGGGGAGGGAGAGGGGGAGAGAAAGGAAAGAGGAAGAAATTACTAGCTTTTGTGGGGATGAGGGATGCTAAATGCTTTCTTGTAGAGTAGGAGTTAGCAAACTGCCACACAGGCCACACCCAGCTGGCTGTTTTTGTACATCCTGTGACCAAAGGATCTTTTTTTTTTTTTTGGTACTGGGAATTGAACACATGACCTCACGTTTGCCAGGCAGGCGCTGTGCCACTGAGCTATATCCCCAGCCCCAAAGGATCTTTTTCACATTCTTCAAAAAGTTATAATCAGGGCTGGGGATTTAGCTCAGTGGCACAGGGCCTGCCTGGCAAGCATGAGGTCGTGAGTTCGATTCTCGGTACTGGGAAAAAAACCCAAAACAAACAAACAAAAAAAAGTTATAATCTAACAAACAGAACCAGATAATATGCAACAGACAGCAGATGTGGTCTGCAAAGTCTAAAATATTTACTGTCTTGCCCTTTCCAGAAAATGTTTGCTCACTCCTGTTAACCCACAGTCCTGAGGGCAGAAGCAGGACAACCAGGGCTGGGTAGATTGGTAGGAAAAGGATGTTTGTTACATGTCCGGAGATCAAGTAGAAGGATGGTATTTTTTTCTTGTGGGTTATAATAGTGCAGTCTCTGATAACTTCCTTCTGAGCTTCTCCAGTGTATTTT
This sequence comes from Chinchilla lanigera, assembly GCF_000276665.1. Lineage (NCBI taxonomy): Eukaryota > Metazoa > Chordata > Mammalia > Rodentia > Chinchillidae > Chinchilla > Chinchilla lanigera. The sequence continues at coordinate 4,638,866 of NW_004955464.1, read as the reverse complement.
CCTATGCTCCATCCACACCAGTGAAGTTGAAATTCTCCATGGTTACTTGTCTGCCCTGGCATAGTCCTTGTATGGAGAGCACCCATTCTCCTTTCCTAATGGCATCTCCCTTGTCTGTCTGAGCCAGTGGTATCGCAGCAGGCTGTTTGTATCTTTGATGGCTCTGAAAGGTTCACCATTGCTGGTCTAGGCGCACCTCCTCCATGGGCAGAATCCGCCCCTCCCTCTGTGTTCATAGCTCTATTCATGCTGCCAGAGTAACATAATGCGCCTGTTACACTTGGCTCTTCTCTTACCTGGGCCCCTGAGTGAGCTCGTCAGGTACAGGAAGTCGATTGTAAGCCTGCTGACCCTGGGCCTGACGCCTCAGTATGTGCTCTGTGCATGTTTAGTGACACAGGAGCGTGAACTGCGTGGAGAGCAGAGATTGTTGTTCAGAGAGGTTGAGAGAAGGTGAGGGCAGTAGAAGAGGCAGGTTCCCTGGAGCTCATCTGTCTGAATTTCATTTCTAGCGAACTGAACAGAGAGATGTGAGGAAAGCAAAGCTGAAAGAAAAGAAGGAGCAAAATCAGAACGAGGCTTTACTCCAGGCCATCAAGGTGAGTACTCCAACCCTGTGACATGCGCGAGTCTTGCGAGGCTGCTGGGAACCTTTCTTGGGGTGCCTTCCCTGAATTTTCTTTCTGCAGCAGCAGGGCGGTGTGTCCGCAGAGCCCGGGCTCCAGAGTCAGCCGTCCCACCGTCTGCGTGCTGTCTCAGGGACACATGCGCTGCTTCCTGGGCTCTGTTCTCATTCAGTCTTCACAGCACCATCAGAGATGGGCTTGCTGCTGTTTTCCTAGCTGACAAAGTCATCCCAGAGAGGTAAAGGAACCTCATTCCCTGGCTGTCAGAGCCAGGGCCTTGCTCTTCACACTGCGTCACGCTCATCTTAAGGGAATCAGAGCCTTTCAGGTGATGCTCCTCTTAACTAGCACAGCAGCAATGACAGAAGTCCTTCTTTCCCTTCCCTGTTTCTTGCATTCTGAAATAAGTACAGTCTGACCCAAATCTTGCTTTACTTTGAGCTTCTTCATCTTCACAGAATAGGTAATCCCCGCTGAGTGACTGTGGAGCAGGTTTTGGTTTCATTCTTTCTTCAGTTATGTTACGCACCAGTGAGGTCCTTGCTGACTTTGAGGACTTAGCACTACTAAAGTCCAACCTGCTTGCCATTCCAGCAAGCAGTATGTTACTAGGAATTAACAAATTGAATAGAATATTCCACATTTCCATTGAATCCTCAGTTACAGTGAGAGGTTTTCTTTTCTTAAATGCAGAATATTGGAGCCAGGCTTGGTGGTCCATGCCTGTAATCCCAGAACTTAGGGAGGCTGAGGCAGGAAGACTGTAAGGTTCAAGTCCTGCCTGGGCAATTTAGTCTCAAAAAAATAAATAAAAAGAGCTGGGGATGTAGCTCAGTGGTAGAGCTCTCCCCTGAATTCAATCCCCAGTATAAAAAAGAGAATATTGGAATGCCTAGACATTTGCTTGCAGACTTTTTATTGTTCTCTCCTTTAGTTCAATTCTGCATTTTGGGTTTCAGTTTTTGTAAGAAACTCAGCAGTACCCGAAGTCTATATATTTTTTTTTGAGACAGAGTCTCACTATGTGGTTTAGGCTGGCCTCCTCCTGCCTCAGCCTCCCAGGTGCTGGATTACAGGCATGCATAACCATGCTTGGCCTCGAAGCTCTATTTTACTGACGGTTTAAGGTAAAGGTCAGCAATTGCAGCCTTTAAAAGAGTCATCCTGTATGTATCTTATCTATGGCTGTTTTCACACTGAGCCCATCCAGGAAAACCTCACCTAGACCTTCTGAGGCGGTATCTTCATCCTCACCAGCAGCTTCGGATATGAGCCTGATACTCCTGACCTGGAGTTAATTAGTAAATAGGAGTTGATTAATTTCAACAGAGACTGTTTGGCTTACAGTATCTGATCCTTTAAGAAAAAGTTTGCCAGCTCCTATTAGGGGATGTTGTCTCCAGTAATCTTGATTGCCTGTGACTTCACTGGTGCTAACCTAGGAGCTTCAGCACATGGACATAAGATGTGACCCTCCTATTCATAGCCTTGACTGACTCTCATTTCTGTGAGATGGATCCTGTGTCTTGGCCAAACTGAAACATTTGTCGCTTGTATACAGGCTACACTCTTGATCTTTTCTGTGCCCTTGCCTGTGCTACCTTTCGAAGTCATTGTTCAAGGCCTACCATTTTCCAGTCGTTCTGCTCTCAGGCTGTATCGATCCTTGTGGACAGGTCCACAGCTCCATGTCGTACCTCCTGTGCTGTCTTCCTCTAGATCATAAACAGGCTTGAGGACAAGCCTAGCTAGCTCCTCTGGCACAGGAGACACCTAGCAAAGGCGAGTTAAACAGATGGTGCCTCCTCCACAGCACCCTCTGGTACTGAAGAGGAATCCTGTGGAGCTGGCCATCCGGGAGCTCACATCGTTAGGGTTTATTTCAGTGAAATGGGTTTGTAGCCCCCACACAGTAAAATTTTTGGTGTCTACATTTCTGTGTTTGACCCAGGTCAGGAACATCAGGCTCATATCCGAAGCTGCTGGTGAGGATGAAGATACCGCCTCAGAAGGTCTAGGCGAGATTTTCCTGGATGGGCTCAGCTCTGAGAACCCTTATGGTGCCAGGCTGAGTCTGGATGACCGGGGCAGGTTGAGCTGGCCTGTGCTGTTCCTGTACCCAGAATATGCCCAGTCGGACTTCATCTCTGCTTTTCATGAGGACTCCAGGTACTTCCTTGTCCAACAGCCTCTACTCTTCTTGTGTCTCTCCCTGCTGCCTTGACAATGGTGGGTAGGTAGATTTTGGTTGAAGAGGAAAGAGAATAGAGGGTTTCACACAGCCTGACCTCTCTGTGCTGTAGCTGATTGAACCTTTATTAACTAGATTTGCGATGACAGGTCCACGTTTCACCTTCATACCGCCTGGGCTAGTAGCAGTAGTGTGTCTACCAAAGAGTGGCCTACAGTACTGGTGAAGAATGAAATCATTTTAGGTAGTATACACATAGTCATTAAGTGTATATTAGAAAAAATGTAAATAGTACATTTAACGTATGGTTTCATAGAGTTAATGCTGAATGTAGCTAAATGTAAGAAATGCTTTTAACTCTGATAAAACTGTCTCAGAGGACAAATGATACACAGACACGTTTTGGGCGGTGCTGCCAAAATGGACTAAACCTTTCTATCTCTGGGTATGGGGTCCAGGGACTGGTGTAGGAAAGGAGATCATGAGTGACTGATGCCCATAGTACATGCTGTGTCCTTAGGTTTATTGATCATCTAATGGTGATGTTTGGTGAAACGCCCTCTTGGGACTCAGAGCAAAAATACTGCCCGGATAATCTGGAGGTAAGAGAAGTTCTATTTTGTTCAATTATGAAACTTTTTAAAGGGAGGGAACTGAGGCATAGACATCACATTTTTTAAAATTGTGGTAAAATACACCTAATTACAATTTCATGGTTTTGGAACCATCAGCGCCATACCTGTATAACTTTCCATCATGCCAACGTGAAGAGTAACTGCATGCCCCTCTCCTGTCAGTCCCTGGCAGCACGTTCTGTCTCTATGGATGTGGTTGCTGTAGGTACCATCTAGGAATGGAATCGTACAATATTTGTTCTTTTATGTCTGACTTATGTCACTTAGCATAGTGTCTCCAGGTTCGCCCGTGTTGTATATGTCACACTGTAGCATGTGTCAACCTTTATTATTCTTTTGTGGTACTGGGGGTTGATCCCAGTGCCTTTGCACTGAGCTACATGCTCAGCTCTTTTCTTACTTTTTTATTCTGAGACAAGTTCTTGCTAAGTCTCTTAAATTGCCCAGTCTGGGCTCACACATTCCATCTTCCTGCCTCAGCCTCCCAGAGTGCTAAGATTACAAGCAGGCACCAAACCCTCCTTTTTAAGGCTGAATAATATTTATTGGAGTATGGGGTTTTTTTCAAACATAATCACAGTGTACAGTATGAAGAATTTATCTTTAGCTGGGCATGTATTGCATGCCTGTAATCCTAACTACTTGAGAAGCTGAGGCAGCAGGATCATAAGTTTGATGCCAGCTTAGGGATACCCTGTCTTAAAATTTAAAAGAGATCAATCCTCAGTACTAAAAAAGAAAACAATCTTCTTCTAATCATTTGAGAGTAAGATGCCAACTGATGTCTCAGAAGCCTGAATACTTTAGTGTATGTTTCCTACAATGATATTTTTCTTCATAATCACAAAAGAGCCATCAAAATCAGGAAATTAACAATGGGACATTACTCTTCGGTAGTTCTCAAGTTTCATTCACGTTTTCCAGGTTGTGCTAGCAGTTTTTTTTTTTTTTTTTTTTAGGGAAGACAGGGTCTTGCTCTGCAGTCCAGGCTGTCCTTGAACTCGCAATCCTCCTGCTTTAGCCTCTTGAGTGCTGGGGTTGCAGATGTGCACTACCACACCTGGCTTTGTTTTTGTTTTGTCCCAGGAATGTTCTTCCCAGCCCTTGGCTCCTTTTCAGAAGCATATAGTGTGTTCAGTGATCACGTCCTGGAGCTTCCCCCAGCACAGCACAGTTCTGCACACTTTTTTCTGCCTGCTTGATCTTGATCTGTGGATTGCAGAACACAGAAGTGATGTAGTGTTCTGTGTCCCGTGGGTGCTGCCTGGTTCCCGTTCGGGCATTCGCTGAGATGTCCACTCCAATCACCTGAACGAGGCTGCTCCACTGGACAGTTACTCACTTGCCTTTATAATAATGAATATTTAGCTGGGCATGGTGGCGCACACCTGTAATCCTAGCACTCTGGAGGCTGAGGCAGGAGGATCGTTGGGAATTGGAGGCCAGCCTGGGCTCCAAAGTGAGCTCTAGGCCAGCCTGAACTGCATAATGAGATCCTGTCTCAAAAAGACAAAAAAAATATATATATATATTATATATATATATATGTATAAAATAATGAATATTTTATAGGGAGGTACTTTGAAATGATACAAACATTCCATTGTTCTTCAGACCTTCACCATTTTTGTTTTTATCAGAGGATTTATGATCTCCTCTTGTATTCAATGAGTTATAATCTGCTAGTAAGATTGTTCACTTTATGGGGTGGTTTTTTTTTTTTTTTTTGCAGTACTAGAGATGGTCCTTGTGGTGGGTTAACCACTGGTGGTCAACTTATAACCCCCAGCTGAACTGAGTAAGCGTGGTGCTGGGTGTGGGAGGCCCACCTGGGGATTGTTGCCAGCAACATAAGAGGTAGAACTGGAGAAGAAGTAGTAAGGCCATTGGGAACTGAGAAAGGCTGTTGGGAGCCTGTTGGAAGTAGAGAGAAGCTGTGAGGAGCTGTTGGTTTTCTTGGAGGAGCTTGTCATGCTGGCATTCCTGATGAACTTGGCTGTTTTCATCCTCCAAGGAGCTTGGGACCTTGTCACTAAGAATGGCTTTAGTTCACTCTGGGGGAGCTTTGGTCCTCACTCTGAGCATCGCTTCCTGGCTCTGGAGGGGAAGAAGGTGCACAGTTCAAGTCTCCTGAAGAAGCTTGTTGCATTAGCTTTCCTGATGGGAACTTAGCTTTCCTGATCATCAGAGGAGCTCGGGATCTCAGTGTTGCTGAGGATGGCTGTGGTACTTTAGGGGAGCTCTGGTTCTTACTTTGTGCGTTGCTTCCTGGCTCCAGTGCAGATCCCTCAGCCTGCTAGCACAGATCCTTCATCCTACTAGCACAGACTTACTAGATTCCACCACTGACCCTTGGGCCTTCCCTGTGTAGATCCATGAAACAGGCCTGCATGAGATATTATATGGGCTCTGGGCCTCCAGTTGGATTTGTGGGAGGCATTGTTATGAGCTCTAGGTCTTCAGCTGTACTCATGCAGGACATTATTGCAGGACCCAGGCTGGATTCCTGGTCTGTAGTGTGTGGACAGATTTCCTGTACTCTCTCGTATATCATTCTTTAGGTGACTATTATAAATAATCTTATAAAATATGTATCCTGTATTATGTTGTTTCCCCTTGCAAAAAACCCCAAACCAACACAGTCCCCATGGCCTTGCACATGCTAGGCAAGCATTCTACCATGAAGCTGTACCTCCAGTTCCCTATGATGGTTTATTCTGTGGTCAGATTATCCTGGAGTTGGCCAGTGGGAAACCCTTTAAATTTGTTTCTGTGTCCTTTTGATTTATCACCATTTTTAAAGCACTTGCTTTCTGGCACAAGATGTCCTAGGTTCAAGTTGTGCTTTCCTTGCCCTGATTCACCCATTTTTCCCCCAAGGAGCCCTTTCTAGTGGAGAATAGTATTGAGAAGCCAAGATCGCAGGGCAGTAGATGTGCTGTCAGTACTGGGTGAGGGCATCAGTGCTTTGGTCCTTCTCAGTGCCTCTAGTTAGGGAGTGTGTGTGTTACGTTACTCATCCTGTGCAGAATCTGCAACCTGTGCTGCTCAACCACCCATGTGAACATCCTCCTTGTCCTGCTCCTGCTCTAATCCCACACAACAGGGCATCTGTGGGTTATCTGTTTAGCTGTAATGCTGGCAAAAAAGTCCTTCTCTGCCCCTTGGTTCTGCCTCTGGAGAATGAGCTGACCATAACCTTTCCTGAAGTGTCATAGGGATGACTGAAGGCAAAGCACACAGCCCTCAGCTTTGTACAGCAGGTATTCGGCTAGTAGTAGGTGCCATCTCTTAACTCTTCTTCAATATGTTTGGTAAGCCATGAAGCACTTTATTTGCCTCTGACCTTTCCTTCTGATTAATCTTATAGGTCTACTTTGAGGATGAGGACAGGACAGAACTATACCAGGTGCCTCCCAAGAGCACCCTGCTGCAGGTGCTGCAGCATCCCAGGTGAGCAGTTCGTGGGGCTGAGCAGGCACCGTCCAGGAGTACAGCCAACTTCTCATTCCTCTGCCTGGTGCTTACCTGGCACTCCCCATCTGCACTGGGGCGGCGTGGGGTGTGTATGGGGTGGCAGCCGTAAGGGCTGGCACAGCCTGCTAGACAGGGCCAGTGGCCAGGTAGGTTTGTGAGGTGATGACAGCTTGTTGTGCTGCAGCCATGGCCCTCCCAGACACGCGGGGGTGACTGGGCTGGCCTCAGGAGGAAAGCGCTGTCTGGCTTTTGTACCTGAGATGGCCCTGCTTTTCCCAGCTGTACCTGTGTCCTGAGATACTATTAAGTGGAAAGGACACTGACTGTATTCACTGCTGTGTAGCTCTGAACATACTCTGCCTCTCTGAGGCTCTTCCTTCATCTCTAGCATGAGATAATGATGCCTGCCTACACACTTCTGAGCACTTGAGTATCAACGAATGCATAGCAGTTCGAGTGTCCTGTAAATTGTACCAAGCCGCCCCGCTGTAGGAGGGCATCAGCAGTCAACAGCACGTGAGATGTGGCAGTTGTCTCTCGCAGCAGCTGCTGTAAAAGCGTGCCCTCTATAGACAAACACATTGAGGCTGCTTTTCGGTGTACTGGAGGAAACGGTGGGTAGGTATGGGAGGAAAGGAGGCTGAAGAGCTAAGTTAGGACAGGGCATAAAGCATATACTTGAATGCCCTGCTGAGGAGCTTAAACGTTATCCTGGGGGTGGTATATGAGGTCACAGAGAACATTTATTAGGTCATATCTGAAGTGTCTGTTTGATGGCAAGCTGAAGTAGGAAGGGATAATTGGAGCGCCAGGATTAGACTGCATGGAGCTGGGGAAGTACTGACAGGCCTGGTGTCTCGCTGGTCGTGGGTGCTTCTGCTTTGGCTTGGGAGGCAGGTGGGGAAGGTTCTCCAGAACTGATTAGTACTTTTCTGAGTGGTATTTTTCTCTGGTCCCAAATCTCCCTTTTCCTAGTTTACGGACAGATTTTCCCCTTTTAATTTTCTCTGCTATCAGAAAATTACCAAGACTTCTTTAAAAGCCTGAGGTGTACCTACCCCATCTCCAAAAAATAAAGAACTCTAAACAGAAAACACATTGATCTTTGGAGAAAAACTAATTTTATACCCTCAGAAAATGTGAATACTACTGGCAGTGATTGCTTTCTAAATTACTACCATAGTAAGAGATGATCCAGGACTGGTTTTGGGCAACTCCATCTTGAGCCAAGCTACAGTTTCTGTCCAGAACCAGGCCACTGGGTGATGCCAGCACCCTAGACCTGGGAGACTAAGGCCCACCTTCAACCTGCCTCACTCCCTTTGCTTTTTGCCCTAGCAGCAGCCAGTGTTCTGGTTAGCTGCACCTCCTGGCTTTTGCTACCCGTCTGCCCCAAATTAAAGCCAAGTTCAGACATGGTATCTTCTAGGAAGTCTTCCCTGATTCTTCCTCAAGAGGGAACTGTGGCCCTTGGGCTAAAGCCACACTGCGCAGATGCTTCTACAGTTGTACCTCGCTGTCTCTGCTGGTTCCTTATCTCCTTCCTCAGCACTGAGCTTGAGAGCAAGATCATGATTCTGCATGTTTGCTTTTTAATCTCTGCAATTCCAGCACGAGACCTGGCTCACCCTGGCCACTCACTGACTCTCAAGTGGAAGCATGCTTCGTAGTTCCACGTCCTGTTAGTTACAGATGTGCGTGATGCTAGAGGACTGGCCTAAAGGTCCTGGCTAGGTTGGAAGGGGGAGAATGTCATGCTGATTTGCCACACAGTATGCTAGAGTTGCATTTTAATGTTCACCCATGTCCAGAGTTTCACCTTGAATGTTCTGGGGATAGTCTAGGGATGACTAAGACTATAATTCAGTTAACCCCATCTCTTTGTTTTTTGTGTCCACTGCAGGTACTTTGTAAAAGCCCTGACTCCAGCATTTCTGATCTGTGTAGGGGCCTCTCCTTTTTGCAAGAATTTTCTCCAAGGGAGAAAGGTGCACCGGGTAAAGTGACAGAGCCAGGCTATGCGAGCCAGGTCCCTGCCTCGTGTTCCTCACCATCTTGAACAGCTGGAGACACTCCTAGAACCCAGCACTTTTGTTCTGTCCCTGTGGGGACATTCTTTCCTAGCCTCAAGCAGGGGAAGGAGCTGCTGACTTCCCTACTCTGTGGCCTCTCTGGCCATTACTCTCTTCAGGGGAGGCACAGCTCTGTACCCGGCTGTGATGTCCCGGCAGTGTGTCTGTGAGGAAACCACCTGCCACGTTTACCACAGCAACTGACTGAGTGAGTTGCCAGCCTGTGGATACCACTCTGGACATTGTGACAGATGCCACAAGAAGCCTTCAAGAAGATGCCCCTCCAGCGCAGTAACCAACTCTGAGGAATTCTAAAGCCTGAAGGCTCAGCTGACCTGGTTCCCAGTTGTTTCACCACCATGGAAGGGAGCTGTGTGGGGAGCTGTATACTATGGGACAGCTGGAACCGTGGAAGGCCCTGCCTGTCTCTGTCTACTGCTCAGACGCTGCCAATTTCTTCATCTCTGCAGTATGAGAACTGTGAGGGACAGTGGCCTCCAACTTTCATTCCAGTTTTCACATGTGAGGATTGTGTGCCTGTTTGGGATGGGGCCTCACAATATTCCCCAGGCTGGTCTCAAACTCCTGGGCTCAAATGATTCTTCTGCCTCACCCTCCTAAGTGCTGCAACTGACTACAGGTGCACACCCCTGCACCTGGCTAGGATTTTAGGCCATTTAAACTAGAAAATCTTGCTGGGCGTGGAGGTGCACCTCTTTAATCCCAGCACTTGGGAGGGTGAAGCAGGAGAATCACTGAGTCAAGGCTGGCTTGCAACATATAGCAACACCCTGTCTCAAAAAAACAAAACACTGCTGGGCGTGGTGGCTCATACCTGTAATCCCAGCACTCTGGAGGCTGAGGCAGGAGGGTTGTCACTGTTTGAGACCAGCCTGGGCTACAAAGTGAGCTCAAGGCCAGTCTGAACTCCATAGCGAGACCCTGTCTCAAAAAGACCAAAAAAACAAAACAAAACACATTAAACTGGGAAATCTTTTTGCATGTCGGTCACTGTCATAGGATGTATTTGTGCCCCATTTCTGAGAGGATCTTGGATATTCTTACCTGTAGCTGTATGCCTTCCCTCTGTACCCACCCCATTTCCAGAAGAGCACATCCCTCCTGCGACCCGTGCAGAGAGACAGGAGCACTGCCACAAGTGTGAAGAGCGGTGCATCTTCTCCGTCGTGAGATCCCATCTTCCACGCAGGGCAGTCCCCTCAGCTTGGGTGCCAGTCTGGAGAACAGAGCCAAGCAGAGCTGGAGCCGCTGGCCTGCAGCTACACACTGTAACAGAATGGGAAATGGATGTTGTGGTGAGCACTGAGTTTTGGGAGTTGTGACTCAAGTGAAGCAGACCAGGACTCCATATGCTGAAACCTGCAGTGAGTGAGGCACTGCGCAGACCTGCAGTACTACATGCTCGTATCTAACCCTGACAGGTTAGGGGCTGTCTAACTCGGGGGGCTGTGATCCATTTTCTAAATTCAAATGGAGGCACACAGTCACAGCACTAGTGAGTGTCAGAGCTAGGCTCAGCCCTGCGCCCCACTCCAGACCCTGCCTTCGCCCTCCCTGCTTACCTGGTTTCCTCTGCAGGCATTTATCCTGTCCCTCGCCTGGCAGTCTGCCAGCAAGGTCGCGCTGCTGCCTGCATGTAATAAATCTGACCCCAGTGAAAAACACAGCCACAAGCAAGTCTGTCCTCATCCCTCCTCTGAGCGCTCAGTGGCTATCCTGGCCTCACTGGCATTCTTGGATACCCAGGCCACCTCTGCAGCTTCTTCTGCAGCCTCTGGAGCCCTGGACACAGTTCAGTCATGGGGCATGAGGTACAGCAGCTAAGGGTCTCAGCCCAGGAGCTGCACTGCCTACGTTCCAGTTCCAGCCCCACAGTACATTAGCTGCAAGTCATGGGCTCTTTGCTTAGGCTCCTTGTATCCTTATCTGCATCTGGAGCAAGACAGTAGTACCTGCTTACTGCAGGAACTGTGAGGGTTAAATGATTCATCTTTGTGAAGCACATGGACAGAGCTTGTCCCGTGGCAAATGCTTCATTTATGACTTCTCCAAGCTTGCCATGCATGCCTACCTTTGCGCCTCTGCCTGGGCCACTCTTTCTTCCACTTGCTCCCCTCCATCCACCCGTTTTCCTCCCACTACTAATGCCCAGCCTTCCACCATCCACCAGGTCCTGTTGTCTTCTCCAGGAAGCCTTTGACTCCTTACCTGTATGTCCCCAGGGACCTGCACCGCCCCAACTCTTACACACTGCACTCTCGCTGTTTACGTGATGGTTCCCCAGACTTCTTGTAAACTCAATCAAGGAACCTGAGCTATGTGTTCTTGTACCGTCAGGGCCTAGCATTGCCCCTCCTCAGCACCAGTGCAAATTGGTCTCTGGTCTTGCTAATGCAGTGACACAGAGATCTGTTTGTCACATGGCTGGAAGTGACCCTAACCGGAAAACATGGTAAATTCTTACAGGATACAAAGCCTAAAACAGGTTCAACAATAGCACAATGATGTGAACGTTTTTTCACTACTGGCTTGGTGCATAAACAACTCCTGAGTGAGGCCTAAAGAAAGGAGTGATTACTTCTGAACAGACTACCAGTGATGGCGAACCTTTCGGAGATGAGCGCCAAACTGCAACCCCAGACCCACTTATTTATCACAAAGTACCTGAGGTTTTAGTTTAGGAAAAACAGTTTAAACATGTACATCTTTTGTCTTAAAAGGAAAACACAGTAACACATATGCCATAGCTTTGCCACCATAGGACTAGAAAAAAAGGCCGCCCATCTCAGGCCATAAAATGGGAGGGTTGGGGGTGGGGTATGGTAGGAGGCCCCTGAAGGAAGTAGCCTTGGAAAGGCACCGTGCAGGGGCAGCACGGGCTGACCCAGCTCAGGAGCCACAGCGGCTGCCTCTGAGCAGCTTGCTAGGTTGGCTGCAGTGTAGGTGCTTTATGTGTTTGGGCTCACTTAGCCCTTCCACAGCTCTAGGAGGCAGGCAGTTGCATGGCCCCCTTTTACTGGTAGGAAAAGTAACAAGGAGAGGTTAAGCAACCAAGGTCAGCTAGCTAGTAAAAAGCAGAGCAGGACATGAGTTCAGGACTCAGTGCTTCAGGAGATAAGCAGATTACTAACTCGACGTTGCCTCCTGGGAGTTTGCAAAACACCCAGTTACCCTGCCTTGCTCACTTCAAACTTACCTTTGGGACTCACTGTGTCACGCAATGTCACCAACCTGCCTAGAAGAATCCACTGTAGGTAGAGATCCTGGCTAGATCCAGTAACCAAGTCCCCATACACCTGACATCAATAGGAGCTCATGAGCTTTCTGGGGGAGCCCCTGCCATTGCAGACTGCTGGTCCTCAGTTACTGTTACCCATAGCATGTCTCCTGCGCCCTGTCCTAGCCCTAAACAGTTTTAATTGGCCAAGGGCAATTAAGCACAACCATTAACAGCCCAGAGTGGCTGGCTTGACAGGAGTGGGTATGTCAGGATGCTGCCTGAACATGGCAGATGACATGCCAGCCCCTTGCGCAGGCCCACGGTGCACCACCCACCTGCCTACTACAAAATGCCAGTTAATAAAGGACAGCTGCCACTCACTAAATTCCTGCTGTGTGCCAGGCACCACTGTCCTGTTTATAGATCAGGAAGCTGAAGTCAGGGAGGAAGGGTCTGTCATAGTCATATAGATGTTACATGGCCCAGGCGGTCTGATTCTGACCTCAAGAATGGGGTCTTACGCTATAATGCACATGACTTTTACATTAAGGTAAGTATCTTGACTTTTTTTCAAATGTTAGTGAAGTTTGCAATAACATCAGAAAATTATTTTCCCATCCTTTTCCTAACTAAAATAAAACCTCTGATACTCTTGGATGCCTAACAACCCAAGGCATCTCAATACAGAAATGGATCTTGGGAACTCTTAAGTCGTGGCACTCAAGCAGTTAAAAGAGCTATTTCAACAGATTTCCACAAAGTTCCTTTACTGACTGCCCTGCATGTGTTTCTTCCATTAAAACAGAGTATTAATGGAGCCCTTGATTTACATTCTGAGCTTGGTTTACATGATGAGTTTAATCATGTAAAGTATTAATTTTGCTGTTTCCCAGTTGCCTAGATCTCCTCAGGGAATGAGCAGTGAAAATATAGCCTCTACCTGTTACTCTGCCAGCATCCCAGTTCATCAATTTATGGCAAGAGGTAAAAACCCGCAAGTTCAGAAATGAGAAAGTAAGGTACATTGAGTAATTCTCTTTCCTGTGAGATGAACCTAGTTCTTGTTTTCCCGGGAAGGCTATAAAGCATCCTATCAAGGAAACAAGATCCAGGTTTTGAGAAAAAGTTAACAGCAATGCCCAAGCTCCTGGGGAAGTGCAGGTGAAGGGTCAAGCATTTCACACAAGAGCTCTGTCAGACTGCCCTACAAGGCAGGCACCATTAGCACAAGCATTTACCAGGGAAGCATCTGAGATGAGCAAAGGGCAAGCAATCTGTCTCAGATCATGTCCCCAGTAAGTGGTGAATCTAGGATTACGCCTCTTCAAGGCTCTGTCGGAGCTTCCCACCAAATCATACTGCTCCAAGCTACTTGAAGAAACCCTGGCTTTGTGATCAGGATGCCTAGGTTTCATTCAGCTTGACCTCAGGTGAATCACTGTCCTGTGTTGTCTCATGTTACAAAATTAAGATGGACAGGTTCCAATTTCAGCAGCTTCTGAGGCACTGGCAGCTCAAAGGCTAAGCCAGGGTACATTCTCTTCTTGCAGCAGGACTGAGCAGAGGGGCCCCCTGGCCTTTGCTAATCAGATGGTGAGTGAGTGGCAGTGCCAGCCCTCTCCAGGCTGCCTCTCATCTGTGATCCAGGGCTGGAGACGCTGGCTTCAACTTCTCTGTTCTCAAGTTCCAGGACTCCAAGTCATCCTCAAATTAGCCCAGGGCATGCACATTTATGGAGTTTAAAATGAACCGGCTTTTTGTTTCTGGCATCTGGTTTTTAAAAGTGCCATTAGGCTAGCCTTCCATAAATAAGCAAGTTTATGGAGCACTCACTTGAAGTTTAAAAATGTTACATAAAGGAGCCATTTGCATGAATTCTAATTTCTTATGCATTTGAGGCTAATGATTTAGATAGACATAAATTCAGTTTTGCTTACTGAAATCACCTAGGCAGAGGCCAAGCCATGTAGTGGAAAGGGCAGGTTTGGCCCATGCCCAGATTCTAGCTGTTATCAGCAGCGTAACCTTCAGGCAGTTGCTTAAAAGAGCCTCAGGTTTCCTCATCTATAAAATAACAGCATCTGCCTTGCATGGTGTCAAGACCTGGAAATGGCACGGTGGCACATGGCAGGGCCCAACAACTGAACCATTAGGAGCAGAGAGCTGGCATGAATCTCTTAACACCCCACTGAAAGCAACCAAAAAATGCTCAACAAGGTGGCAGCTGTCACCCCAGGAACCCTCCCCACGGCCAGGCCATATTCCATGGGACCATCATCTGTGGAGAACGCAGGTGACTCCACCATGCAGTAAGGTCAAACCCCTCTCCCTGGTGATCTGCCCTTTCTGAGCTTGCTCTCAGAACCCTCTCCTGGCCTGAGAATCTGAAGGACTCAGTGGGATCCAGAGGTGCAAAGGGAGCCCGGGGAGTCCTGAGCTTGGTCGATCATGCGCTAAGAAACCAGGTGGGTGTGCTTGGGGGTGGGGTTACTTTAGCAGGATCAGCAGGGGCTGGAACAGCTGTCAGGCAGCTGTGTCACAAGTGGGGCAGTTGTCAGGACAGGCCTTGAGGTGCCCTAGAAATGTCACAATGATGGACAAGACCACCCAGACCCATACCTGCAGAAAAAGAAACTGATCTGGGCTGTGTGAGGTGGAGGGAAAAAAAATCAATTCCAGAAGCCACCAGGCAGGGTTTCAGGAGTGGCTTTAGCCTGGCCTGGACACTCTTGTTGGGTTTGGACATGTGGGGACCTGGTTATGTTCTTAATCTAGCAGGCAAAACTGAAGCAGCCAGCTTCAGTTGACGTGGTAGCTCAGGCCTGTTGCCAGCTTCCCACAGAATTCACATAGACAACTCTCAACAGTCACCCCCTGGTGTGGCTCTGGGATCCAATGCTGCACCCAGGACAAAGTTACTGTGGGGTTGAAGCCTGCTGCCCAACAGCTGTGAGAAGAAATGGTTTGAAACACCTTTCCAGCTGCCCGCTCCTTTTTTGACTGTGAACATAGCAGAAAAAGAATAAAAAGTAGTAAGTTATTGGATGCTGTTAAAATAGCCAATATTTCATGTTTCAAGTTAACATGAAAAGCTCATTCCAATGATTTTATTCAATCAACAGAACATGATCTCAGTGCTTCAGCCACCTCAGTAGGGCCAGGACTCTGGAGGCACTTTTTGGGCCACCAGGCCACTGTTAACTTTATGGGGAGCTGTAAGGACTTTACAGATCTGGTTACATTCTCTCATGTTACACATAGGGAAACTGAAACTGCAGCAGGCAGGGGATCTCCTGATTTTCAGCTTCTCAGTGGGGGAGGGCTGGCAGCCCTGCTCTCTGGGCTGAATGCAGTAAGAGGCCCGTAGTAGACTGGCGGGAGGGATGGAGTGTGGTGAGGGGACCTCTGCCCTTCAGCCATTCCTGTCCTACACATGAGAAAGTTGCTGAGAAGGGAAGGGACTTGCCTAAGGGCCAGGATGAGAACTTGGCCTTTCCTGCCTCTCAGACTCCTGCTTCCACAAAGGACTGGTACATGGTGCATAGCTAGCTTAATGAAAGTGATCAGGTTAAAGACTTCATATACAAATAATCTGAGCAAATGAGTAGATAAAACTGGTTCTCCTGCGATGGTATAACCCTCATGAGCTGCCCTGTTTCTGGACTAATGCCCAGGGAAGGGGTAGGAAACGCAGTGACAGCACGAGGCACTCAGACAACCTGCACTTGGGCCAGCAGCTCCATGACTCCTTCTTTAGTGAGGAAGACTGCCTCACCAGTGTTCTGGCACCAAACCTCAAAATGTGCAGGGTCCTCCAGGGCCCGCTTGCCAGCGACTATCACAAAGGGGTAGCCAAATTTGTTGGCATCTTTCAGTCTGTTTCCAATGGTCAGATGGGTCCGATCGTCCAGCAGGATCTCCCCTTGGAGCTGAGGCACACTTTCTATGATGTGGTCGTGCAGGTGCTCTACGAGCTCTGTGGCCGCTGTTTCCTTGCTGCCCTTCTTAGGAGGGATGAGGCAGACTTGGTAAGGGGCAAGAAGTCTGGGCCAGCGGATGCAGTCTTCTGTAGAGAGAACTTCAATGGCAGCGGCCAAGATCCGTGTCACACCGAGGCCATAGCACCCCATTTCAGCCAGGGATAGTTCGCCGTGGGAATTGACAAACTGGGCATTGAAAATGGAGGAGTACCTGGTACCCAGGTAGAATGTGTGCCCCACCTCAATGCCTTTGGTTTCAGTCAGAAGGCCCTGGCAGGCAGGGCAGTTTGTTTGCGACGAGTCTAGAGTCTCCTTGTTGGCCGAGAAACTGCAGCTGGGACAGATGACAAGCCGGTCCTCTCCAACATCCACTGGCAGCTGGAACTCATGAGACATGGTGCCCCCGATGCTGCCCACATCTGCCTGAGCCTTGATGAATCGCAGCCCTAACCTGTTAAAGAGGCTGCAGTAGGCATCGCATACCAGGCTGTAGGTCTGCCGGGCAGCCTCTGGGGAGGAGTCGAAGGTGTACATATCCTTCATGTAAAACTCGCGGCCACGGAGAAGACCAAAGCGGGGCCTGGGCTCATCCCGAAACTTCCTTGTCACCTGGTACAGCAGGAATGGAAGCTGCTTATAGGACAGATTCTTCTGGGAGGCGACCAGGGCCGTAACAGCTTCCTCGTGAGTTGGTCCTAAGCAGTATTCTTTGCCATGCCTGTCTCTAAGCCTCAGGAGCTCCTTGCCCATCAACTGCCAGCGGCTGGTGGCTTGCCAGAGCTCTGCTGGGCTGAGGTTGGGCATGTCGATTTTCTGGCCCCCAATGGCCTGCATCTCCTGGTCTATCACCCGTACCAGCTTCTCCATGGCGCGGACTGTGTAGGGCAGGAGGTGGTAACAGCCTGGGCTTGCCGGGAGGATCAGGCCTCCCAGCAACATCAACCGCTGGCTCTTACACGTCAGACTGCCAGGCCTGCCCTCCAGGGACAGCAACTGGTCTTCCCGCAGGTTCTGTGGCTGGAACATGCGGGACAATACCAGGCGCTGCCCTCTTGCCGGGGCACAGTGCTGACACCTATGGGGAAAGGACCTGGAGAGCTGGGGAGTACTGGTGGCCAGCCTGGACCCAACTCTGCATCTTGTCAGCAACCCTTCCATGGCACCCAGAACTGGATCACAGCACCTGGAGAGAAACGGGGCATGGGAGTGATGTTAACGGGGTCCTGATACCACAGCAGCCTCTTGGTCTGGCCTCCAGCAAACTTCCAAACAGCCATGGGAATGCTTCAGTTTCTAATATCCTAGCACATCAAAGCACTACTTCCCTTCCATTTTTTCAAAAAATTCATCAGCCCTCGGCCCTGTCATTCCTGCCCTTCACCAGCTCCATGGCCTGCAGCTTGGTACAGGCTGCCGTCACCTCCCCGCTGGGCTGCTGCAACAGCCTCCCCATGCACAGGCCTCAGGGCTGCATTCCTGCCCTCCCCAACCCATTCTCTACACCACAGCCACAGAGAGGCATCCAACACACTATGGGTAATAGCCTTTCTTGCTGGAAATAGCTTCCCGCTGCCCTGAGAATGAGGCGTAAGCTTCTGACCTTCTGGAGACACATGCATCCCCATCCTTTTTGTCAGCTGGGCCCCTCAGGCTCAGCTCCCTGCTTCAGCTACACTGTGCTCACTCTTAAACACAGCGCCTGTCCCTTCATTACTCATCTTCCAGGCCTTGGGACTGATACCCTTGTCCCATTGCCCAGATCTCAGAAGACTGGCCCCTGAGCAGCCCACTGGCCCCTGTCAAACACCAGCCACTGCCTGGAGCAGTGGCTCATCTGGCTGCCGGATTCTCTCCAGACACTGAGCCCTGCAAAGGAAGGACCAGTCCACTCACCATGACATCCTCAGCAGGTGGTAGGCTGTCCTAGATGCTGCTCAATGAATAAGAATGTTTCTTTGTGGTTTTACAAGACATTCACAAGTTTCTGATGCAAGTTCAACCTTCCACGAGGGACTACACAAAAAAATGATTCACCTACCACCTAGAGTGGTTGGCTTTATTATACATAAGCTACAATGGCTTTCTTCTCTTTTGTTATATATTTGGGATATACTTCAAGAATGGAATGAAGGAACTCAAAAGTATAAACGCTTTTAAGGCTGGTTTATATCACCAAAGTTAGCGAATACCTCTACTTTTCAGCACAGTCCAAGGAGCCAGACTCCCCAGCAGAATGCTGAAGTTACCGATGTTGCTCAGCTTCGAAGCTTTGAACACTAACATCTTCAGACCCACTAACTGCTCCTTTTCTACCACAGGCAGTCTCCTCATTTACCCCTGTGCACGGTACAAATATGAAAAGGCTGGGAGGCATGTGACTGAGTACAGTTCAGAGAACAGTGCAGTGAAGGAAGAAAGGATCCCCACTATAGTTTGTTCAGAATGGCATCAAAGCTTTTCATATTTTGAGACCAACATGTCTTTTCCCTACCGTTTCCCTAAAATGCTCCGAACTGTTCATCATTCCCAGAATAGGGCAACCTCCACCAACACCCAGTGACTCCAACTCACCCTTCAAGGTCCACTTACTCCTTCTCCAACACGTTCCAAAGAGGGCATTACTTCCTTCCCTGTGCTCCCTCTGCACACACCCCCTCAGAGAATACTGTACTGGAATCACTGCCAAGAAAACTTTTTTGAGACCAGCTCTTTGTAGTCCAGGCTGGCCTTGAACTTGCTATATAGCCCACACTGGCCTCACACTTCTGATCCTCCTCAATCTCCCAAATTGAGACACTGTATGTCAGGCACTGGGATTATATCCTGTTTCATGCTCTGTGAAACTGTGTTCATGAGGCTTCCTACTTCGTTAGATTTCAGGATCTTCTAGCACAATACCTATTATTTAGGTTATTCCTATTTCTTGGTCAAATTTATTATTAAATAAAGAGGAAAGAGACACAATGATATAACTACCTGGAAAACTTAGGTAAAAATTTTAAGACCCTCCCCCCACCAAATACACATAGGTCTCAGTTCAAACCCCTCTGCTTAAACAGAATGATTACTATTTTTGGTCTTTTGAGATAGGGTCTCACTATGTTGTTCAGGCTGGCCTCAAACTCAAGTGATACTCCTGCCTCAGCCTCCCCAGTGCTCTGATTACAGGCGTGTGCCACCATATGCAGCGATTAGTACACTGGACCCTCGAGTTATGACCAGTCCCACATGCAGACAACCTGGATTACAACCAGAATTTTAGGTTTCACTTATGACCAAAGACTTATGACCTGAATGCCAGCTGCCTGTATGGTTGCAAAGACTCACGATGCCAGAAAAGCATATGTAAGCATCAGTCTGAGCCCAGATGCATGTGTCTGTGGGTATGATTTCAGTCAGTGCTTTATATAACTGCTACAATTACTGGTATCAAAATGGCCCCAAAAAAAGCTAGAAAAGAAGCTAAGGAAGGAAGGAAAGGTAAAGAGAGCAATCAAAATTGGAAAGAAGGAAACTGTGGAGAAATATGAGTGGTATTTGAGTTACTGATATGTACAGCATGTTGAAATCCACCATCTCAACAATCTTACAGAGCAAAGACTTGTATAAAGAAGCCAGTGTTGCTAAAGGTGTTACTCAAATTAGTAAATCAGGATCAACAGTGTGAGACAAGGTAGAAAGTATGGATAAACAAAAGGCAGATGAAAACAAAACAAAACAAAAGGTAGATGGCAGGTTATAGACTACCTGAGTGTAATTTGTGAAAAAGCCAGGCATATTAATGCAGATCTTATAAAGGACAATCCATCAGTGAATGATGAGTGAAGCATTTTGTGCCAGTAAGGGATGGTTTCACAATTTTAAAGTGAGAACTGGAGTTCATAGCATAACTAGGCATGGTGAAGCAGCCAGTGCTGATAAAAAGGATGCTGAAAATTACATATACCACTTCAAAATGATGACAGACAAATGGCTTTTGCTCTCATCAGGTTTTCAACTCTGATGAAACTGGCCTTTTCTGGAAGAAAATGGCCCAGAGAACGTACATTACCCAGAAAGAAAAGAAAATGCAAGGCCACAAGCTTATGAAGGATAGGCTAACCTTACTGCTGTGCCAATAAGTGATAACCTTAAGATAAAACCACTCTTGGTTTATCACTCTAAGATCCCTAGAGTGTTCAGAAAACATAAACTCATGAAGAATACGCTGGGGGTTATGTGGAGAGCTAAAGCAAAAGTCTGGGTAACAGGAGTACCCTTTCTTGAGTGGCTCAGGGAGGCTTTCTGTCCTATGGTTAAGAAATATCTAGAGGACAAAGGTTTACCACTCAAGGCAATGGACAATGCTCCTGTTCACCCATGAGATTTGGAAGAACTAGCTGAAGAACTCCCATGGCTCCCAGTTGGGTTCCTCCCACCTAATACAACTCTTCTACTGCAGCCTGTGGACCAGTAGGTTATAGCTAACTCTAAGAAGCTATACACCAAGGAACCGTTTCTGAACTGTTTTCAGATGGTCACAGATACAGGTTTAACCCTTAAAGAGTTCTGGAAGGAACATTACAACATTTTTTCTTATGTGGGGTTAAATGATGACCATCTGGACCAATGTCTCTCTAAGGACACTAAGACCTGCCTGGAAGAAAGTGTGGACTAAAGTTATACAGGAGAGAGACTTTGAAGGCTGTGTAGAGGAGCCTGAGCCTTCATTTGACCCTGTGGTTGATGACACTCTCCCTATAGCAGAGTCCTTAGACTTGCAGGTAGACAGTGGTGATGCTGAGGAACTAGTGGAGGAACACTCAGAGGAATTGTCTACAAAGGAACTTCAATAACTTCTGGCTGAGCAATAGAGAAAGGCAGTTGAGGCGTTTTCTGAAGAGGACAGGGAGTATCAAGAATCAGTGCAGCAAAATTTTCTGAAATAAAGGAAATCCTGAAAAAATGGACAGAGCTACAAACATTTGTAGAGAAGACTCACCCAGAGAGAAAGCCAATCATTGCATTCACTTGCTTAATGACAATGTCATGTCATAATACAGAACAGAGTTAAAGAAAAGACAGAAACCAACAACTTTAGACCACTTTTTAGTTCTGAAAAGATTGAGACCTAGTGAGCCAGAAGCAGGTCCTACTGGGCTACAGACTCTCCTAACGAGAGAAAGGATACCAGAGAGCCAGATTCCTGATATTCTTATGGAAGGGGACTCTCCTTCCAAACAATAACCTCACTGCATTTATCTTCCCTTCCTGCAAATCAAATACATCAACTTAAATGGTGAGTACAGTATGAAATGGTTGTTTCTAGTAAAGTAGGCACATTTTATAACTTTTTGGTGAATACACTGGAAAAGTATTGGTGTATCTGGTAATTTTTTTTTTTTTTTTTTTTTGAGACTGGGTCTTGCTATGCAGTACAGGCTGGCCTGGAGCTCACTTTGTAGCCCAGGTTGGTCTCAAACTCCCAACAACCCCCCTGCTTCAGCCTCACCAGTGCTGGGATTACAGGCATGTGCCACCACGCCCAGCGTGTCTGATAAACTGTACACATTACACAACTCTTTTTATTATGAAAATGTTAGTTAAGGGGTGCTTTGGAAGGTTCAGAACCCATTATGGGTATTTCCATCATTTCTTATGGGAAAAATAGTCTTGACTTACAACCAGCCCTCGAGACAAATTGAATTCATTAAGTCAAAGGTCCACTGTATTATTCTTTAAGGTTATCCCGATACCACGAATATAATAACTAATGTGGTCCAGTGCTTCGGACTAGCAACAATCCTGAGTCATTAAAGTTTTCCAGTACCTGCTCTGTGTGGGGCAATCAGGCCCTCCAGCTCACGTCTTTTCTAAGCGTTTAGCCTCCCGACCATCCTCAGTCCAATCAGGAGAGCTGCACACATGCGTTTAGAGGGCCCGGCACACAGGGTTTGCTGCTGTTATAACTGGGCGCAACTTACAGAAAAGGGAGGTTCTGAGACGTGAAGTCACTACAGTGACTGAAATGGGCACAGGGTAACCTGGAGGGCAAGGAACCAGCTTCCAAACCCCGCAAAGCCTCCATCCTGACCGTGCTGCAGAGCAGCAAGGCAGCCCCACCTTAGGCTCCAGAGCGGCTCGGCCTCCACCTGGCTGACTGCTCCAGCCACCCCACCCCGACCCCGCCCTGCTTGCCCACCCTGGGAACCCCGCCCCTCTCACGGCTACCTAGTTGGAGGAGGTAGGAAGAGCTGCTCTCTTTACGGCAGAGGAGGCCTAGAGCAGGAGCGGAACGCTATCACGGTCTATGTGATTACAACCCAGCCGCCACTCCGAGTACAGACGCACGTGGGAACACGAACACCGCGTCCTGGGCCCCCGCGCCCACAACTAGGTTCTCCCTTCATTCCTCCTTCCTGTGGCCCACTCAGGACCCACCACCACCCACGCTCACCAACTACAGTCTCAGCGAGAGTGTCCGCCGCGCGGGGCCAGGGCGCCTGCGCCTGCCCACCCTAAGCCCCGCCTCCCACGCAACTAGCCAATCCCAGGCTGCGGGTACGGAAATAGAGTGGGACGCTCTGGCCCCACCTCTCTCTAGATGCCCTGGTTAGGTTTTACGGAAGTTGAGAGAGAAACCAGCTCTTTCCTAGTTCATAGATTGTCCTGGGTAGCAATGGATAGATTACCGTCCCGGAAGTGCCCTCTAGGATTTAGGGAGGCTTAACTCTATGGTTAAAGTCAACCGCCAAAGATTTGAGTCTGGTGTCATCGCCTACTGTCACTCCCCGTCCCCATTCTCCGTGTGGGAGGAAGGCTGGTGATCATGACAACCCCCAAGCGTCCTTTCTAGTTCCCTGTCTGACTTACCAGGCTTTTAATGTGAATAACTTTAAAACTGTGTAACAGTTTGAGCATGACACCTTTATTACAGTGTCCAAGACAGTTTTTGGTTGTTTTTTTTTGTTTTGTTTTGTTTTGTTTTTGTCTTTTTTTGAGACTGGGTCTTGCTATGCAGTTCAGGCTGGCCTTGAGCTCACTTTGTAGCCCAAGCTGGTCTCGAACTCACAAGGATCCTCCTGCCTCAGCCTCGTGAGAGCTAGGATTACAGACGTATGCCACCACGCCCGCCCCAAAACGATTTTTAAAAAAACAAAAATTCAAACTTTCACAAAATATTTTTTGAGCTGCTACCTTGTGCCAGCCACTTTGCAGACACTGAGCATAGTGAAACGAATGTAACAGACAAAATTCCCTGTATTCAGTTAAGTTTACATTCTTGAGAAAGGAAAGAGTCCATAAATGGGTATGGTGAAATTTACGCGGGCTGGTCAGGGATATAGCTCAGCTGTATGAGCGTTTGCTTGGCAAGCGCAAGGTCCTGAGTTCGATTCCCGCTGCCCGAAATTTATGCGGGCCAGGGAAGAGGGCAGAAAAGAATTTAGTGATTGAAAGACAAATAGAACTTTGAAAAAAAAAAGAACTTTGATACAATTAATTTTTAAGAGATCAAAATTGAAGCAAAAAAATCTATAATAAAAAAATACAAATTTTAGGTAAAGATCTGATCTTTAAACGTTAGAGGGCTAGAGATATAGCTCAGCAGCACAAGCACTTGCCTGGTAAGTGCAATGGTCCTGAGTTTGATTCCTGATACACCCCCCAAGAAAGGAAAAAAAAAAAGGACAAGTTGGAAGGAAGGAGAATGAAGTAGGGGCAGGTGGTGTGGCTGCAATTTAAAGGGGGATGATTACGGAGCGTCTCACTCACTTTTTATTTTATTTTTTCATTACTTGGTATTGAAATCAGGGTCACTCTACTGCTGAGCTGGATCTCCAGGCCATTTATTTATGTGTTTATTTACTTAACTTATTTATTGTTGAGACAGAGGCTCACTAAATTGCCCTGAGTGGCTTTGAATTTGTGATCTTTCTGCCTCAGCCCTCAGGGTAGCTGGGATTAAGGGCGGGAGCCATCTCGGCCAGCTGAGAAGGTGAGCAGGTCAGCAAAGACCTGAAGGAAGGGAGAGCCGCGGCTTGTAGGTATTGGGAGTGCCGCATCTTGGTTTGCATCTTACTTCCCACAGCTCCTAACAGCGCTTGGCCCACAGGCAGGAGCAGTGGCTCAGCCTCAGCTGCGCTGGAATGGGGGGGCGGGGTGCACAGCCCCGGCCCCACCCAGGGGTGACTGTCGATCTGGGATGGGCCTGGACATTAATATTTTATGGGCTCCGCCAGAGTGACTCTACCGTGCCTAGTGGGTTGGACTGGCCCGCCCACAGGAAAGGCGGTGAGGCGGCTCAAGAGCCGGCAGATGCGTGTTAGCGTCATGATCTTAAGGTGAGGGCAATGCTGCTCAGTCCCAGCCCAGGGCTAGTGTCTGCCCACATCCATGCGGCTGCGCAGAGCTGACTGGATCTGAGTTTTGACCCAAGAGCCCTGCTTTGCTTCCGTGGCCTAGCACTGTGGGTGGGGCTTTCCTCAGGGAACACAATCCCAGCCATTATTCCCACTCCTCCTCTTTGGGGGTGGGACCAAATCATTTTTGGACTATTTTGGAATCCAAAAATCCAAGGTAGATTTTATTTCTCTCAGCTCCCCATGCACATGGTTACATCCCTTCCAATCCCAGAACAGCCAGGCAGGCGTGCTCTGCATCCTGAGGGGTTAATTATTTCTCAATTAGCAGTTCCCAGGCTGTAGAGCATAGTGCTGTGGAGAGGCCTAATGACTTGCTGTGTACCGCATCCCCACATCTTTGGAGCACTTACCAGTGGTAACTAATTAATGCTCACGACCCCCCTGGGAGATGAGCCAAGAACGCTGCATTTTACCTGAGTTTGCAGGAGGCTGGAAGCCTGGAGCAGCGGAGCCTGGTCGGGACACCTATTGTCAGATTTGCTCCCCATGGAGACAGTCCAGGTGGTGGAGACCCCCCCCCCCCCGGGTAGGGGAGACCTAGCATCTGGCCCTGTCACTGCTAGCGACTTCCTGTGTGCCATTTCAGGCAATCAGTTCATCAGTAATATATTGGAAGCCTTGAGTCACAGAGTTCATTCCTGGGAGCCCTGTGTCAGCTAGCGGGTAGCTCAGTGGTAGAGTGCTTGCCTAGCATGCAGGAGGTCCTGAGTTTAGTGCCACCAAAAAAATAAAAATAAAGCCAGGCGTGGTGGTGCACGCCTGTAATCCCAGGAGGCTGAGGCAGGAGGATTGCCATGAAATCAAGGCCAGCCTGGGGTATATAGTGAGTTCAACGCCAGCCTGAACTGCATAGCGAGACTCTCTCAAACAACAACAAAATACCCAAGAACAAGTACTTTATGAAGAATAGAAATGTACATCTTACAGTTCTGGAGGCTGGGTAATTTGACATCAAAGATTTGGAACGTGATGTCTGCTGAGGCTGTGCTCTGCTTCCAAGATGGTACCTTCTTGTTGCCTCTTCCACAGCAGCAGGGGCCAGAAAGGGATGGGTCCTGTGCCCTCACGTGGCAGAAGAGGTGGCCATCAGGAAAGGCCAGGCAGCTCTCAGAAGCCTCAGGAGCCTCTGTCTAATATGTTTCTGAGGGCAGAGCCCTCATGACTTCATCACTTTTCAACACCCCCTCGTGTGGTCCTCCTTGAGGTTTAAGATCCAGCGTGAATTTTGGAGGGGCACATCCATTCAAACCATAGCAGGGTCCTGCCACACTGACACCTACAATGCACTATTGCTTGGTGTAAAGTTGCTTCCCTTGCTCCCACTGAGTCAAGGATTCCAGGGTGAGCCATTTGTTTGGCAGTCAATCCCAGGAGGCACTGGTAGGGAAGTGGGCAAGTGACCCGGGGAGAGGAGAGGGGTACGGGGTGTGATGGTGTGCAGGTGACTGCTGTGGGCCCCTGGGCCTCACTCTCCCTGGGGACCTCTGGAGACTGTGGACCGTGCCTCAGAATGACCCTACTGCTGGGATTCAGGAGGCTGAGGCATTTGTCCTCCAGTTTCCTTTCATTGTTGGCTCAAGACTGCCCCGTGGTATTGAGTATGCCATGTATGCTGCTGGCTGAGTGGTCTTCCAAGGAGGGTGGTGGGTGTGTGGACGAGGATCACTTGGGAACATGCCAGGTGGGTGAGGGTAAGATGTGGATAGGGCACCGAGGTTGATATAGGAAAAAATATAACTCCTGGCCCATTAGATGTCAGATGTGCACCCACTGTGAGGTCTCACAACATCGAGGAATGAAGTTGTGAGTGAGGGAGGAAGTTAAGAGAATTTCACTGGAAATAAGAAGATGAATAGCTCCTGGATTTCTGGGAGGGCGTCCTGAGTAGGAGGCCACTGAGGCCATTTGTCACGGGTATTTTATACTGCAAAGTCACAGCATGGGTACAACATGGTTGATCATAAGTAGAGCCACTTAGCTGATACTGATCTGATAGGGAAGAGAGGCGGTAGCAAGGGTACATGGTGGGCATCATTAACCTTAGCTTATCTGTAACTTCTGACATAGAAAGAACAAAGGCATTTTGGGGGAATGGGATGGGTCCAGATGTTCTAGTCTCCCAGCTGGATGTCTGATGCCTAACTAGACTTACTGGACCAGGTGGTGCAAATTACAATATGGTCTCAAATTGCTGTTTATCCTTCAGGGAGCCTCGAAAGCATTGCCATTGCGTCTCCATCCTGAAGCCTGGCTCCCTTCAGATACACCCTCAGCCATACTCCTGATGTCTTTATTTTTCTATGCTGACTTCCTTGTGGGCCCAGTCCCTCTCTGGCTGTATATGGATTTCTGTCTAATTTAGTTGTCTATTATAAGGTGATTCTTGAGCCGGCCTAATAGGATAAACTACTGTCTTGTTTAAGGTTTTACTTTTCAGGGTTGTTTTGTTTTGTTTTTTGAGACAAGGTCTTGCTATATAGTCCAGGCTGAGCCTTCAACTGACTTTGTAACCCAGACTGGCCTTGAACTTGAGGCAATCCTCCTGCCTCAGCCTTCCAAGTGCTGGGATTACAGGCCCCACTATCCTTTTCAGGTTTCTGATGCTCAAACTAAGCCCCATTCTGAGAAAGTCACTAATAGTTGTGCCGGCAAGGTAGCACAGAGCATTTTTCCTCTCTTTGGCCTGGTTGGAAAACTTTGGGAAGGTCTCTCATGGTTGAGCTTGGGTCATATGTTTGCTTTTGTTGACAGGGTTGGGGGTGTTATAATTGACAGCTTCCACCTCCACTCACAGTTAGGGGAGGAGCAGTTA
This sequence comes from Chinchilla lanigera, assembly GCF_000276665.1. NCBI lineage: Eukaryota > Metazoa > Chordata > Mammalia > Rodentia > Chinchillidae > Chinchilla > Chinchilla lanigera. The sequence continues at coordinate 4,611,430 of NW_004955464.1, read as the reverse complement.
GTGGCCCACCCAAAAGGTGGTGTGTTCTTCCCAGCAGGGAGGGGTCCCGGCTGAGAGACCTGAGCTTTGTTTCTTTTCTTTTTTTTGTCTTTTTGAGACAGGGTCTTGCTATGCAGTTCAGACTGGCCTTGAGCTCACTTTGTATCCCAGGCTGGCCTCAAACTCATTAAGAATCCTCCTACCTCAGCCTCCCGAGTGCTGGGATTACAGGCGTGCGCCACCATGCCCTGTTCCTGTTTCTTTTATTTTGTGGGTGACAAAACTCACAGAGGATCTGCAGTCTGATGAAAGTTTGTGTGCCAAAGCAGAACGAGCCCCACCACACAAGCCTGACTGGCTTGGAAACATAAACATGAAACGCCATCCAGACTTTATGTGTTCACTTTATAGAGCAACATATGTGATAGAGGAGAACATAATCCAAAGCCCAAATAGCTAAAAAGCCACTTATTAGTCCTGCTTGTGCAGGCAGTGTGACAGGGCCTCTGGACAGCTGCGTCAGTTTCCTCTCTGTGAGAAATGGGAGTGAGGCTGACACGACACAGGCTCTTGAGCACGGACTGCATAAGGTGTGTGAAACACGAGTATGGCGACCGGCAGTGGCATGTCTTCAGGAAACCCTTTTGGTGGCGATGCGGACACTGATCTCCTGTGACCTGTCGGTGGGGTTCCTCCCTGCTCGGTTAAATTGTCCTCCTGCGGCCACCGGGAGGCCAGCAGGGGCTGTGCAGAGCTCTGTGGGAGTCTGCTAGCCCCTCGCTTGCTAAGCACACCCCTCACCTCCTCCTCTCTAACACACAGAGAGGCTGTGTTCTGTCCAGGCCCGGGAGGGGCAGGTGCTGAGCTGGGTGGGACAGCAGGAGCGGGGACCAGGGCCAGCTGTCGAGCCGGGGCGCAGCCTGGAGGAGCAGGGGGAGCCACTGCATTGCCCCCACTGGCCAATGTGCTGGTGACTTTGGCCAGTGCAGCTGGGGTGCCTGCTCCCTGGAGCCATGCCCACAACGCTGGGGATCTGTGCCCATCTGCTTATTTTACTGCTGAGCGGTAAAGGGCTGAATGTCATTACCCTCCCATTCCTTAAACAAGAAAAAAGTTAACAGCCTGAGACAAGGAGGTATTTCACTTCATTTGGCATCCAGCCACCATCACCCAGGCAGGGTGCTCGCTTGGGGTTCGCTGAGGGCAGGGAGGGGAACTGCTGCCTTCTGCTTTCAGCTGCCAGCTCAGCTCCGCACAGGTGCAGGCCCGTGAACAACTCCAGCACTGGGACAGGCGCTGTAACAGAAAGAGCACCGAGGCTGGGCGGAGGCACCGCGTTCAGAGTCACTTTGTTTATTAGGATCTGTTCTGTGTGGCCCCAGAAGGCGAACTTAACTTGGGGACAGAAATGACAGAAAAGATTTCAACTCAGTTAAAAGCAGATTACAAAAACTTAGGCTGCTGGGGAAAGGAGCTGATCGCTTTATGAGGCAGTGGGCTGTTCACCTGCCAGAGATCTGCAACTCTTTCAGTCCTCCTTTCAGAACACTAGGTCGAGAGCAGAGTCCTGCTCTAGACCGGAGGCTGAGACAGGTCATGGCTAAGGTTCACACTCTCATCTGTGACCTTGTCCGGCGTCTCAGTGGCCTCACATGTGAAATGCGGGTTACGATGCCTACCCTGCAGGGCCATGGAAGGGATGCAGTAGGAGTGCATGCGTGACGTCCAGCGGATGGGGTTTCCTATTTCCCTTCAGCTGTGGCTACTGTGCAGACATTCCTCACAGAAGTTAGGATGGTAGTTTGTTGACTGCTTATATGCTCAGTGTGCATGAGATCACAGAGAGAAAGCTTCTTGGAAAGGTTATGACAGGAAGGGGGCTGTGGATAGAGAAATGCATGACTCTGGGGACAGGAAAGGCTAGGAAGGGAAATGGGGTAAGGACAAACTTCACCAGCTTCGGAGTCTGGCCAGCAAGCTGCCTTGAACTCAGTGGGCTTGTTTAGGGCAGCAGAAGGAGATGGGGTCCCACCCTAGGGAAGGTCGCTGTCACAGTCTTGGGAGAGAAGAGGGGTAAGTGGCTGGGGATATAGCTCAGCAGCACAAGCACCTGCCCGGTAAGGGCAAGGTCCTGAGTTCAATTTCCGGTACCAAAAAAAAAAAAAAAAAAAAAAAAAAAAGATTTTAGGACTGTGTTCCCAGCATATGAAATTCTAATATTTCCCTCATTCTCTTGTAGAAAGACCAAGGGCAGGTGGCTGGGACCCTTCAAGTCCCCCCAAGAATAGAATAGAGAAGTCAGGTAGAGGTTCTGTGCATGAGTTTTATTTCAAGGAGTTTGGGAGTCTTTTCAGGCCAAGCTGACAGGAATGAGGCCTGCTGGAAAATGGGTGCGCGAGGGCCGGGACACCCAGGCTTGAGTAAGGGCCCCTCCCCAGCCCGCTGTCCGGGGGCCCCGCCCTCTGTCCTAGCCCAGGCTCAGTTGAGCATGGCTCCTGAGACTCAAAGACAGGCACTTGAGCGCAGGGACTAGAAAACCGCCACAACTGAGGCAACACCCTTCTGTTTCTCTCAGCAGATTCGAAGTCAGCTTAATTCTGTCCCTCAGCGGGCTCAGTTTCCTAGCGGCCTCACACCGGTTTCCAGAGTCCTTTGCCATCTGAAATCAGGTCTTTCTGCCACAGCGGGAATTTGGAATGGCAGGGTTTCAACGTCCCCATTCACAATTCCTGAAAAGGAATCTGATTGGCTCCGCTTACAAGCCAATGGCAGGGCGGGCCCAATCACCTGGGGACGGGGCGAGGCCTCGCCCTTGCCCAGAGGCCCGGGCCTTTGCCGGGGCTCAGAGGGAGAAGGCCCGCCGGCCTCGCCGCTCCCCCGCACAGTCCCCAGCGCGCTCCATGGTCTCGAACAGCAGCCGCACCAGCCCCAGCCGCCCCTGGGCCACCAAGGCACGGGCCAGTCCCAGCACCTCATCCGTGTGGCCGCGCCACACGCGTTGCAGCTCCTGGCGCAGGCTGGCCTCCGGGTACTTGCCCTGGGCGTGGCGCAGCCAGGCGTCCACTTCGTGGCCCAGCTCGCCGTCGCTCAACTGCGCCTGGCTCCACTGCGCCAGCAGCGCCTCGAGCAGGCAGCCGAAGCCCTCGGGGCGGCTGGAGCCCGCGTCGTCCAGCTCCACGGCGCGCTTGAAGCAGGCCGCCGCGTTGGCGTCCTCGCCCTTGATGCGCAGGCACTTGCCGCGCAGCAGCTGCAGCTCCGGCAGCGCGGCGCCCAGCTCCGACTCTCCGGCCTTGGCCAGGAAGACCAGCGCCTGGTTGAGTGCCGCCTCATCCACCGCCAGCAGCTCCTGCACGGCGTCCACGCCCATGTAGTAGTAGACCTGGGGGCGGGGATGGGGGCTGGATGACGCTCCTTCCAGATTACCCTCCCCCCGCCATCAGTCCCCAGGCCTGCATTCATGCAGCCCCCATGTAATTGCACATCGTGTTTCTGGGCCCTGGAAAGAGACAGTGTTGGAATTTCAGGTATTCCAGGTCCAGCGCTTCCACTCCTAGCCATAGAAGCTCGGAGGGGTCCATTCCTGCCCCTGGGTGTCCCCATACTGCCATCTCTTGGTGACCACTGCCAACACAGGAGGCGCTTCTGGATGGAATGCAGCCCCATGCTTACCACGTGCTCCGGCACCAGGCCTCCTCTGCCTACTCCACTCCTTGCCGCACTGCCTTCCCCTCAGAGGCTGGGGGAGCTGGGAGAGCTGCGCCCCTATTGCTGTCAGAGCCCCACAGGCCGTCAGCAGGTTCTTGGTGAGCCCTCTGCCGACCAGGCCAAGCAGCTGCTCACCTGGCTGATGTCCAGGTAGGTCCTGAGGCCTGGGCACACGCTGACCACTTGTTCGAGGTCGGCCTTGGCCTGGGCCAGGTGGCTCCTGTCGGGCATGCCTCCGAGCCCTGCCTTGGCCCGCTCCAGGTCATGCAGGTAGGCTGTGGTGTGGATCTGCGACAGAAGGCCAGCTCAGAGAAGGTACTCGGACAAGGCCTGTGCCCCCGTCCTGCACCAACCCAAGCCAGTCTTCCTTAGCAGCAAGCGAACGCACGGACGGAGAGCAGCACGGCAGAAAGCCCCACCTCACGGGGCTTGTACTTTAGTAGGGCGAGGGACAGCATGTGGCAAATAAGCAAACAGGACGTCGGAGACTGACTGGCGGCCGGGAGAGCGAGGAAAGCAGGGAAGCACTGAAAGCACTGGCTCTGGCAGGGCGTTGCTGAAGTTGTCAATAAGATGGCCTTTAGAGGCTGCCATATTTCCTTTTTTGAGACAAAATCTCGCTTGCCTCAAACTTGTGATCCTCCTGCCTCCTGACAGCTGGGATTACAGGCGCGTGACACAAGGCCCGGGTCAGAAGCCGCCTGTGGGGTCAGGCCTGCATGAAGTTAGGGAGGCGGTGAATCAGAGACCTGAGAAAGGGATACTGTGAGCACAGGCCCAAGCCGGGGGTGCTAGGAGAGAGCAAGTGCGCCCCGGGCAGAGGCAGCGCCATCATCGCCAGGTCTGACCAAGGTGACCTCCCACACCGTGTGTGCACCCTCTCCTCCGGCCAGCTGGGTGAGGAGTGAGGGTGACCTGAGGAGCCACAGCGGACGGGAAGGCCAGGGTTCCCGCTAACTTGAGTGCAGGACCTTGCGTAAGTTTGCTACCTGCCTGTGCCTGGGAGCCTCCGCTACAGACCGGCACTGTCTGGCCGCTTTGGTGGGATTCTTGTGAGGGTTATAGCCGACCATGAGCAAGAGTAAAATGCAGGGTCACGTAAATGTTCTATGGTTCACTATATGACTAATATCTTTGTCATAATGATCACCACATCAGCTATAGTAAGGGAATTTGCTGCCTGTACTCACTGGCAAAATAATTAGACCATTGAGACCAAGAACAGGAGCAGATTTGCCACTAGTTGCGAAAGGTAGTGGAAAAGATAGGGAAACGTAGGACTTAAGTTTGGAGCACAGCAAGCGCAGAGCCTCAGGTCTCTGCCCCAGGCAGAGGGGCTTTGGCGGCTCGGGGCCCATGGGGAGGCTAGGAGGAAGGCAGGGGTCTCCTGAGTGTTAACTCGAAGTGCTGACTACAGTGGGCGGTGCATCAGCTGAAAATATACCCAGTGACAGCCATCAGTCCCATCCGGGTTCTTAGGATGTATGCGATGCTGAGTTTTACTCACACAATCCAGTAAGTCTCAGAACAACTCTGATCAAGGCAGGGACGGTCACCTCCAGTCCACAGATAAAGAAACAGAGGCTTTGACCCTGGGCGAGAGCACTAGGTGCCCAAACCTGAGTGGTGGCATGGGGTTTGGAGAGGGGCTGCCTGCGCCAGGCAACAGCTCAGTGTGTGATGTTAATCCACTGTGTCACACACCGCCCACCTCAGGTGCTGACTTCAGTGCGGCCTCATTCAGCCTCTGGCCCCCGTCTAAGGGAGGGGTGATGAGCTGCATCTTACAGATTGGGGGACTCAGGTTTGGAGGGGTCGGGGCTTATAACAGTCCTGCAGCAGTAGGTGGAGTGGCAGATCTCAGCTTTGGTCAGTCTGCTCCACCAGGGCTAATCCGGACTCTCCTGGCAGCTCTTGGCTGGTGCTGAGTTAAGGGTCCCTGCATTCTCGCCTCAGCAGCTGTGGGCCTTAGGAGTCCTTGGCTCCCTCCCGCCGTGAAGACTCCAGGGCCTCTGGGCTCTGGGCTCAGGATCTCGGCCCTGGTCCTTGGTCTCAGGATGGGGGCACGCGCCGCAGAGTGACCCACCTTGGCCCTGGTGCAGTATGCCTGCCAGTTGAGCTCTGGATCTCCCAGGACATCCAGGGCCATGTTACAGGTTCCAATGGCCATGTCCTGTTTTCCTAGGAAGTGGAAGATTTTGGCCAGGCGATTGAGGATGAGAGGTTGGTCCTTGGCAATCTCGATGGCCTAGGGAGGGAGGGGGTAGGGGCATACCACGGGTCTGCTCACTCACATGATGGAACCCAGTGCCTTGGGGCGAGCCCCGGGCACTCAGTTCCTGGTCACAGTCATGGTCACAGACACGGCCAGCAGACCTTTCTACACCTGCAGCCTCCCTCCAGTTCATGCCCCCGGCGGGGTAAGGGAAGCACCTCCTCTGTGCTTACGGGGTTTCTAGCAGGGCTGCAGTACTTCCTCCATATTGGCATCCACTGCTGCCCGTTCTAAGTGACCTGCCTCAGGGTCACTCGGCTGCGGGCAGAGCTGGCAATGAGGCCCCACCCACCTTCTGAGCACCCTGACTGGGGGTGGGGGGGGGAGGGCAGAGGCAGTGTGCACACAGGCCTCGGGAGGGCTGCTTAGCGTGCGGAGGGTCCTAGTGTTAGGCGGAGAGGAAGCACGCCAAGAAGAGCTTCTGGAGGAGGAGAAGGCGGAGAGAGAGGCTTAGAGTCAGGGTCCCTCCTGGGTGGGCCACACAGTGGAGGATGACAGCAGCCTTCCGAGCAGGGGTGGCTAGGGACACTCACCTTGCCAAAGCAGTCCAGCGGGTCGGTGCCCGAGTACCCGCAGTCGTGGACGCCCATCGGGGTGGTGGAGAAGGTGTCCTTCCTCTCCAGCAGCATCCCGAGGTAGCACCAGGCCAGAGCTGGGAGAGGAGCACAAGAGGTCCAGGGACGGATGGGGCCAGCGCCACCGGAAGCGTCAGCCCCCACGAAGACAAGAAGGGACGGCAGCACGAAACCCCGGACAACCCACGGATAGGCAGTGACAAAGGTGGGGCAGGCCATGCATGGAGAGAAGGAACACGTCGGGAGGCTCATTATTTACTAGGTCACTGGGGCCCTCCCTTCAGGAGAACAGCGCTCCTCACAGCACTAGCCCCTGTCTGGCCCTGGAGGAAATGGCTCCTCTCTAACAGAGCAAGCCTGGGGCTGAACAGCTGATGGAAGACTGGGAGAGAGAGAAAGAAACGGGGAACAGAAAAGGGAGACAGTGCCAGGGGCAGCAGGGCTAGTGACAGGGTCCACCAGCCCTGCCTGGGGCCCCTACCTCGCTGGCAGGTGTTGGAGGCCTTGAGGACTTGCCGGAGCAGAGCCAGCGTGCGGTTGAAGGCGGGCAGCCTCTTCTGCTCCTCACTGCCCAGCTCCAGGAAGATGCCGTCCAGCCTGGGTCGAGAGGGGGCTGTGGCCTCAGCCCCTCCTCGCCTCCCCAGCTTGCTGCCAGTCCTCCCCTCCCTGGGCGAGCCACCTACCCTTCTGTCCCACCCCCTGCCTGGTGCCAGGCTTAGCCTGCCGGCCGCACCTCTACCCCCACCATCCTGGGCCTGACCTGATGAGGAGTGTTGCCATGGTGAAGTACCAGCCCCTTTTCTCCTCCGTGGGGATCTAGAGAAGCAGAGAGCGGTGCTGCTGTTACTGGGGTGCTTTGGCCGTTGTTCATGAGTGCCCACACTTTCCCTGAACCCCGGGAGGCGGCAGGGCCAGCGGGAAAGGCTTTGTCTTGAATGCCCTGGTTCCAGGCCTGGCTCTGCCGCTGTGGGGCTGGCGGCTTTGGGCCGGTTGCTTAGCTTCTCCGACCACAGAGGATCTGATGAGATGAGCTGGGCACCTCGAAGCTTGGGTGGACCTTTCCCCGCCTCCCTGCACACAGGCCCTGCCCCAGCCTGGCCCGTGCTCCAGCGCCGCCACTCCCCTGTGCCCCTTGGCCCCCCATTCCCGAGCAGCCTCTCTGTGCATGCTGAGTGAGCCCAGCTCTGCCGAAGCCTGGGCCCCCTGCACTGTTTTCCCATTATTATTCTTGCCAACCTTGCTGTGCGTTTAGACCGACATGGGCACCAGATAAAATATTTATGCTGTTATTTATGGGAGTAGCTGCTCCTGCCTTGGGAAGGAATTTTAATGAAAACCAATAAAACCCCCAGTGCATATCATCAGCTCTGCCTCGGGCTCCAGCCCCTCCTTCCACCTTTCTCTCCTGGTGGATCTTCTGCCTGCCCCACGCCCCTGGGGACCCCCATATCACTCTACCCTCCCCAGAGCAAGCAGCTCAGCCAGCTTCCTGAGCCCCTCGTGCATGGCCCGGGTGGTGCCTGCGAACGAGGCTGTGAGAGGAGCTTGCCAGCGGGCTGGGCAACAGACCCAGGCATCGATCCCCCTTGATGGAGTGCTGGACACCCGTTGCCTTGATCACACAGCCAACGGAACACACCGAGGCCCAGAGAGCTAAAGCGACTTGCCCAAGGTCAACCAGCTTGAGTATAAGATTGGGAATTAAATACTGTTTGGCTCCAAAGCTCACGCACCCTTATTATGCCAGGCTGTCAAAAACTGTATTAGGAGGCAAAGTCTGATCGAGGTCCCCCGAGCGAAGCAGACCCAGGGTGAGCAGGACAGACAGGACAGGCCCAGCCAGAGGTGCGGGTTTCAGGTGGTCCTTGAGCAAGCCGCACTTGAGAGGCTGAGGGGGCAGCACATCCCAGACAGAAGGCTTGGTATGAACAGAGGCCTGGGGGCGTGGGGACGGCAGCCTGTGGGCACAGAGCGCAGTGCATGTGAAAGGGAGGGGCTGACCCTGGCCAGGGAGACCAGGGTGGACTGGAGGGAGAGGCCTGTGTGACAGATCCACCGAGCGCTGCGACTGCCCAGCAGGCCCAGCTGGTTGCATTTCTCAGCCTGTTACCCACAGAATCTCCTCTGGATGGCCCTGCCTGGGCCAGGAGGACAGGAGAGGAAAGGTGGGTCCCCTCTTGAGGGCCCTTGGTCTGGCAGGAAAAATAGACCTTAAGACCCACAGCGGGGGGCTGGAGATTTAACTCAGTGGCACAGCTCCTGCCTGGCAAGTGTGAGGTCATGAGTTTGATTCTCAGTACCAGAAATAACAACAACAATAACGACAAAAAAAAAAAAAAAAAAAAAAAACCCACAGAGGAACCATCTGGAAGTTCTTCGCGGCTTCCCAGTGGAGGTGGTGCTGGAGTAGAGTGCTCAAGGATGAGCAGGGACCCCCCAGGGGGACACAGGGGAAAAGGGGTCCAGGAGGACGAGCATGTGAACATGGTGTCAGATCCACATGCAGCCTGGGGCCTGAAGCCCAAGGCAAGGGGTGCGGAAGGGCTGGCAGGGGCACATCCAGAGGCCCCAGTGCCAGTCTCAGGATTCGAGCTCATCTGTGGGCAGTGGGGACCTGTGGAAGGAGTGCAAGCTGGGGAGCACCCAGATCCAGTGTGTGCTCCATTCCCACAACCTTGAAGGGGCTCCTGTTACACAGGTGGGAATGCATATGGACGCCCGCCCGAGGCTTAGCTGTGAACACTGCTGTCTGCAAGGGAAGGGCTTGGGGCATCTCCCAGGAGGGGGAGAATTTCCCTGAGCAAAAGGCAGAGATGGGGTACTGGTTAACCTTATGGGTCTCCTTCCAAGGGCAGGAAGCAGGGGACTCGGATCTACGGTGCCCCTTATGGGCCACACAGGCCAAAGACCTTGACATGGGCCGCCTGCCTTCAGTGTGACCCACGACTTCTGGCTGAAGCCTGCTTCGGGGCCAGCTACACAGTCGTGGCAGGGAGGAGGACCCCCGCGCCCCCGCTCCTGACCAGGGGGAGGCCTCAGTGAGAGCGGGTGGAGTGACAAGGTGGGCAGCCCTGGGGATGAGGTGCCACCTTGTTTACAGAGGAGGAGACGCCACCAGCTCTTGGGTGCTCCGAGTGTAAGGCCTGACCCTGAGGAACTTCTGGCCTGGGGGGAGCCAAGCGGGGTCAGGACGGTCCAGGCGGCTGCTCTGTCCACTGTGACCGGCTTCAGTGCCCAGGGACAATGAGGTCTCAGGCCCCAGAATCTCATCTCACCCCAAGCCCCAGCTCTCCAGGACTGCAGGCCGCCGTGGGGTCCCAGGTGCCCTTCTTTCCCCACAGGTCCCTGTGCTGGGGTGATGTGCCGTCCTCAGGGCTCCTGGTTCAGAACCACCTCCTTGTTTGGTATTCAGGCCAACAGAAGTTAAATTGTGTGCCCAAACCACACAGTTAGTACGTGACAGCTAGGACTTAAACTCCTGCAGCCATGGTTCCTGGCCCAAGTTTCCTTCTCTACAACATGCAGTTATCTCATCAGTCCCTGCATTAAGTGACTGAGTAACTGAGACCAGACAGGTGACTCACCCAAAGCTCATACTAGTTGGCATCAAGGCTTACCTTTGACCCAGTGGTCCGGATAGCCTTTTTTTTTTTTTTTTCTGTCTTTTTGAGACAGGGTCCTGCTATGCAGTTCAGGCTGGCCTTGAGCTCACTTTGTAGCCCAGGCTGGTCTCGAACTCACAACGATCCTCCTGCCTCGGCCTCCCAAGTGCTGGGACTACAGGCGTCTGCCATCATGTCCTGCCATCCAGAAATCCTTGAGCAACGCAGTTTGACCGCTTTTCATTGAGCAGGCGATACCGCCACCTGGTGGCAACATGTCTGAATTACAGGGGCAATTCCTAAGTAGGAGTTGACTCCTTTCTCTCAATTTAAGACTAAAACTGATTTTTTTAAAAAGCCAGATGTGGTAGTGCCTGTAATCTCAGCACTCTGGGAGGCTGAGGCAGGAGGATGGCAAGTTTGAGCCAGCCCAGGTAAGCTAGCAATTTAGTGAGATCTTGGGGATGCACCTCAGTGCAAAGGCCCTGGGTTCAATCCTCAGTGCTTGGTGGGGTTAGGGGGTGGGGAGGGTAGTGCCATTTGTGCGACAAGTTCCAAACGTCCCTCAGCAGCCCCTCAGAGAGCGATATCTGCAGCTGGGGCCAGTATGTGTGGGGCGGAGTTAATGGGTGAGCAGATGGGTGTGGAGGCCTCAGCGTGCTGGGTTTTAGTCTTCCATCCCTGCCAGGCGAAAAGCTGGTGGAGACTTTCGCTCTGGGGGCAACCCGGCCTGAGAAGGGGCTGTCTCTTTAAAATCTTCTGGTTGTCACAGAGGCAGCAGCTGAAGCTGTTACCAGGGGCAACCTGGCAAGCCACAGTGTGTTAAATTAAATTAAACAGGCCTCTGGCTGCCCCGCCCTCCCTCCCGTAGAATGAAGTTGTCATGAAACCTGAGCTGGCTGCGAGGACCTACATTCCCGTCTCTGCTGCTGCAACTCTGGGCAGGTCGCCCCACACTCTCCTCCTTGATACGGTCCCTGAGTGGGGTGTCTGCCTGTGGGAGGGGCTGGCCAGCCTGGCGCGTGATGGAGGTCTCCCAGCTGGCAGATCTGCAGGGCAGACCTGTCCAGGCCGCGCTGAGCTTCCATCAACACCTATCGCCCCGGGCCTAGCTCAGGTGAGCCTGAGGAGGAGCTCCAGGGAGGGCTCAGAGCAGCTCCCAGCTCTCTGAGGCCTTACCCTCCTCATCCTCATTTCACAGATGGGGAAATGGAGGAAGAAATACGCACAAACTTGCTCACTGGACCTGATATTTCAGGCCAGGTCTCTTTGGGTTCAGTCCTGTTCTTTGTGTAACGCGTAGGTGCAAAGAACTAGTGTGTGTTCAGTGTTGCCATTTACTTGGTCTTTCATGCCCCACAGAGTGTCATTATCCTTTTAATACAGATGGAGAAACTGAGGAACTTATCAAATACTCAAACCCGGGATGGTGCTCTTGTTGCTATGCTAATAACAGCAAGAAGGGTTTTTTGTTTGTTTCAGAGAGGGTCTTGCTGTGCACTTCAGGCTGCCCTGGAACTCACTGTGCCCTTGAACTAATCCCAGTGCTAGGATTTCAGGTGTGTGTCACCACGCCTGGCAATAAATAGCAAATTTTATTGAGCACTTACTATATACCAGGTCCATCATTTATAGATGTTGACCTACTACCCATGAGGTAGGGACTACTGTTACCCTGATTTTACAGATGAGGCAGGTCTGGCACATAGTGGTCAGGTGGTTTCCAGAGTGACACAGCTGGAAGGAATTAGACCTTGAGCCCAGCAGTCTGTCACCAGGGTCCCTCAGAGTAAGGGTTCTCAAAGCGTGGGCCCTACCAGAGCCTGTGCCTCACCTGGGAATTTGGCAGAAATGCGGATTCTTGAGGGCTGACTCACACCCTGGGAGCGGGGCTGAAGTTCACAGGCCACAGCCGGACTCACCAGGGAGGGCGGGGTAAGAAGGCGGCAGCAGGTGCCTCAGTTTGCAATGAGTCAGAGGGTCTGAAATTTCGGTCCTCAGGATCCGTGCCCTACAGCTGGGTGGGTAAGTGACAAAGGCCAGTGTCTCGCCGAAGTCTTGAGACTAGGATAAGCCCTTTGAGGGCAGGTGCAAGAACGGGTCAGGAGCACTGAAAGGCCGCCCCAAGAGAAGGGACTCGGGGGGCTGGGCCATTTAAGGGACTTCAATAGCAGACCTCGTACCATCCCAGGGGTTTGCAAACCTGTGCACCGCTGCCTGGGCGGCGGGGACACCGTGTCGGTTCTCAGGGAAAATATTTTCCTTGCAGGCTGAACTCTGCCCTTGCTGGCCGCACCCTGCATTCCGGAATGGGCTCCCGAGAGCTGACTGGTTCTCTCCCCACCCTGTGCTGGGGCCGGGCGAGTGACAGAGGAGGGAAGGGACCTTTCTCCAGGGTTACTGGGCCCTGTGCCACGTCAAGGCCCTGGCTTCTCACAGCACCTTGGGGGGGGGGTGTGGCCTCCTCTCCCTCACACAGAGGAGGGGACTGAGAAGAAAGTCACCAGCCCAGCCCCACAGCCCTGGGTGGAACCACCGGGACTCAAGTTCTGATCTGCCTCCTGCAACGCCTCTGCCCTTCCTGCCTCATTCAGGGGACCTGAGAAGCTGACGCTGTGGAAACAGAAGTCAGGGGACGCGTCCTTCCTGCACGACTGGGATGCGCACTGTGACACGAGGCGGCACACCGCTGACACCAGGAGGGTCAGGCGAGCCCATGCTCTCTGCCCCTGCCTCTCGCTCCCCAGGGATTCCCCAAGGCCACTGCTCCACTTTTGAGTCCACAAACGGGCCTGCCTGGTTAGAAGCTTGTGGGTGGGGGCGGAAGCGCACACAGGCGGGGTGCTCGCTCCTGACTCACCTGACTGCCGGAGCCACTTCTCCATTCCAGTTCCCAGTGAACAAGGGCCCCCCACCCCCCGCCAGCAGGCCTGGCTCCAAGCTGGCCCCATGCCAGCAGCAGCTGGCTTTGTCTGGAGAGGCCTGTGCCCTCCCGGGAATCCCAACACCCAGCGGCGGTGGCCTGCGGGATCGAATACAAATCCAGGTGTTACCAAAGGTGCCGTCCTCACTTGGAGCCTGGCGCACCGCTGCCACGTGGGAGGTCCTTCTCAGCACGTGGCATGGTGGAGAGTGTGCCTGCAGAACACGCACCAAGCGCCCAATATTTTGGTCAAAGGGGAGGAAAATCAAATAACTGAGTTGGCTGGGGACAGATTTGTTTTTTTTTTTTTTTTTTAAGAGAAATATAAGTTCTAGCTACCTTATTTTTAAAGTTAGGGACTTTAAGATCTAAAACTGAGCTATCCACATGATGGTAAAACAGACTCCTCCTGAGTAACAGAGAGGCCCAGATGAGGGGACAAAGCTCACGGGAGGCTGCTGATGGCCATGCGGCAGAGCCACAGCAGGTGCAGGGCAGGGCCAGCGCCGGCCGGGAGGACAGAGCACACCCCTCACGCCCTGACTGGCGGTGTCGGGTCTCCTCATCTCCACAGCAGCCTTGGAGGCCACGTTAGGGTCCCTCTGCAGAGGCAGAAACTGAGGCTCCGAGAAGTGACCTTCTGTAGCCACCTGGCAGGAAAGGCCTGTCGGCTGCAAAATCTGTGCTCTGCATGCTAACCCTGAGAGCTGTGCAGAACCCCGAGTGAGCCTCTGCTCGTGCACGTGTGTGCGTGTGTGTGTGTGTGTGTGTGTGTGTGTGTGTGTGCACATGTGCACAAGATGTAGCAGAGGCCATGACCTGACCTTTAGATTTTTGCCATTTAAGATCTGGAGGCAGGAATGAAGAGCAGACAGAGGAAGTCACGGACCTCGCCCCGCATGTCAGCACCGCTTGATTTGGGTGACGGGTGGATCCCTGACAGGACGAAGCTGCCCTCTCTAACTGGCTCAGCAGGGGAGCAGCTGCTGGCTCTTCCCTGTCAGCGGCTTCCAGCCTGTGGGGGTCTCCTCTGCTGCGCACAGGCTGGGCAGGCTGGGCAGGCGCTACTGCCTGCCCCACCGCACTCATGGTGACGACTGACCTAGCGACTGGGAGCCTCCCCTCCTTCCCACCCCGCCTCTGCTTCCGCTGCTGCCCTCGACCTCCCGACCTCCTGTCCCTCCTGTCCCTCCTGTCCCTCACGCCTGGCCTCAGGTGTGGGAAGGTCCCTCCCCCGCTTCTGTCCCTCCAGAAGAACGAAGTCAAGTGGCACATGATGGCCTCTTCTCTGACCAGCTCTGCCCTGGCGAGGGGCCGGGGTGTCTCAGGCCTGCAGCTGTGAACTGGGTCCCGGCCTGTGATGGGCAGTGTGTAAGGCCCGGTCTGGAAGGCACTGGCAAAGGGAGTCACCCACGCCACCGTGTGTGGCTCTGCCCGGAGGCTTTGGGAGGAGCTGGCTACCAGAGCTGAGTCCTGATGGGGGGGTGGAGGGCACAGGACTCCCGGGGAGGGGAGAACTGGCACTGTGTTTGGGGACTACAGGTGGATTAGAATTGCTGGGAAGTAGGAGCCGAGAAGTGTGCCCAAAGCAGAGGTAGGAGCTGGATTCCAGAGGGCATCTCGGCAGCTCTTTGGGGCTGCCACGTGCCCCTCCTCATATAGCTCTGGGCTACCATCCTCCCTCCCTGCAGTTCAGCTGTCCCCGGAAGCCCTTGTGCACTGCAGGCTCCTGCCCCAGGGCCTTTGCACATGCCATACCCCCCCCCCCGGACAGAAGCACCTGCACCTATTCCTGCCAGGACCTGCCGCCTTCCTCAGAAACCTTCCCCAGCCACTGCTCAGGACACACTCACTGCTCACATGACCTCGACTTTCCAGGTCACTGCTGCCGATGCCAGCATCTGGTTCACATGCCCCCAAAGTGCCCTTCCTTGTCAGCCTCTGGGGCCTTTAGTGGTCCAGGAGTCACGATGCCTGTGATGCAGGCCTGTGGGCTCTGTCAGCCACAGACACATCTCAGCTTTGTCCCTCTGACCCCTCGCCCAGGGAGCGACGAGCTACTGAAGGAACAGGTTTGCTTCTCCCTCCATCCATGTCTCAGTGGCAAGAACTTAAAGGCAGGGCTGGCATACAGTAGATGCTCAATAAAAGTCAGAACCTCAGCAAGTACTTCTCAGACACCCTCAGAGCCCCCCAGGGTATAGGCGTTTTCACTGCACTCTGCAGCTGGAAAATCACAGGAACCCTGAGGCAGAGATCACTGCTGATACCCAAGCAGCTGGAGATCAGAGGGGACAAGTAATTTGCCCAAAGCCACACAGCGAAATGACAACAGAGCTCAGACTCGAGCTTCCTGACTCTTCCTGCTGAAACCCTTGTCAACCCCGCCCTGACTGTGACTCTTTCCTGGGCCCCTGCTTGGTGCCAGGTACTGCACAAGCATGATCTGATCTGCTTCTCGATGGCAAACGGAAGGGGCCACTTCCCAAGCTCCCTCCTGGCCACAGCTGCTCTGTGCAGAGCTGGGGAGCAGCGGCTGGTGGGGCCCAAGGGCACAGTTCAGAGCGCGACAGTCAGGCGGCCTCAGCAGCCGCTCCTGTCTGGGGCACTTGGGGTCAGCCAGTGGCCTGTGCTGACTGCAGAGGGAGCGGCCGGCCTGTTTGCTGCAACCCCTACCCTCTGCCTCCCTGCTCACCTCCTCCAGGAAGCCCTCCCACACTGAGCGCCTGCTGAGAGCAGGAAGGGGTCTCAGAGGCCATCTGGGCCCCCTTCCCGCGCCCATTTCTCAGATGGAGGAACTACAGAGCAGAGCGAGGCCTCCGCTGTCGGCGGTGCCACGGCTGAGATAAGACTCAGGGCTCCAGGCCCCACTTCACCTCCACGGGCACCAGCGGCCACAGCCACACGACGGACACAGTGCTGGCCACCCCTCCCCTGCAGGGCTGCCTGGTGTTCAGGGTCCAGGATTTAAAACTGGAGGCGCAGATACCTGCAGGTCCCAGGGGAAGGTAATTACTGCACCCAGTGTGGGGAGAGAAGCTTCATAGTTGAGAAGATGGAGGGTCACCCTGATCCTGCCCATCCCTATGCCTGCTCTTCTAAGAGCTTTGCAAACAGTAATTATAGTTCTGGGCATGGTGACATATGCCTACAATCCTAGCACTCAGGAGGCTGAGACAGGAGGACCACCTTGAGTTCAAGGCCAGCCTGGACTTACATAAGTGAGTTCAGGGCTGGCCTGCACTACAGAGCAAGACCCTGTCTCAAAAAAAAAAAAAAAAAAACCCAACACAAAAAAGCAAAAAAATGAAAACCACATTAATTATAACATCAGCCAAACAAGGGGATCCCCACTTTACTAAGGAGGAAACCTAGGACACACGTGCAGTTATGGTCCCCATGTCGCAGAGAGGCACAGGCACTTTGAGACACTAAGTCCTGACTAGAGGTGAGATCACGGGGGACAGGGGTTCCGATGGGCATCTGGCTGGGGTCTCCTCGCTTGGCCTGTGCCCTGCACTGCCGTCCTTCATCAAGTCTGTAGCCTCTGGCTTGAGTCCCCCAGTTTGTGACTGCTACTGCTCCCCTCCCAGAAAAACCAGCTCTGCTGGAAAAGGTGCTGAGGGTGTGTGTAGGCTTTGTGAGCCCAAGCCAGGCTTCCAGGTGTTGAAGGCTTGTTGTTATTTAAACTTCACCCATGGAAAACACTATAAAACATTGCTGCTATCAGCTCAATTCTGCCGGCAGTGTCTTCCGGAAAGGTCACAGTGCCCCTGTGAGCCAGTGAGGAAAGGATCTTATATGCAGCCAGGAGAGCTAGCGGGGAAGTAGGTGGTGTCCCAATCACGCAGGCCTTCAGAGGAGCCTGCAGCCCAGCACTGCCGAGCCGGCACACCTTGGCTCCTGACCACTCACTCCGCGGTGCCACCGCAAGGGCTGATGGCCCAAGCTGCCGAGTGTGGGCGGATTCGGTCCTGCCTCGGGAGATAACTAGTTATCTAGCACCTGTCTGGGTAGCACTAGGCCCTGTGCCAAGCCAGCTGCTGGGTTTCTTGTGGTAGTGCATAGGCGCTGTTCCCCTGTCAAAGCCTCAGAGCTTGAGCTGGAGACACACTCGAAGGGGCACAGCGGGAGCCAGCGGAGGCTCTGAGCCTCCAGGAAGGGAGCTGAGGTGTCTGAGAGGAGCCCCAGGCCAAACAGGACCTCTGACAAAGATGGAGCAGCAGGCGGCCCAGGAGGAGGCTGAGAAGGGGCAAGGCGGGCTGTGAGATGTGGGCTGCAGAGAGGAGCGCCAGGGGGATGTGGCAATAAATAGCCTGGCTCACGAGGGGAACGCGCAGAGGACCTGCAGAGCTCTAACTGCGGAGGGCTCGGGTGCCCACCCCATGGCCCAGGATTCCCCGCGGCCAGAGGGAGTGGGCGGAGGGCACTGCCGGTGCGATGATACAGTGGCAGCACAGGCAGCAGGGATGATGGCAGCAGGGTCAGGACGCCGCAGGGCGGGAAGCCAGAGGAGCAGGCGGAACGTTATGGAGGCCGGGAGCAGCGGGCAGACCTCGGAGGTACAGGAGGTGGATGCAACCCGGAGGGAAGAGGGGTCAAGGCTGCGCAAGCCTCCCGTGCTGCCCCTCGGTACTCTTAGTAGGTGGAGGCGCTAGGGAACAGGGACGGGTACCTACTTGCTGGGAGGAACAGGGATGCGCGATGAATTGGCCGGGATGCGTTTGCGGCGTTGCCGAGACAGACCTAGGCTGGCAGCCCCACTAGGCTCCCATTAGGAGGGCAAAGCTCCAGCTAGTCTGGAACTGGAGGGGTGCGCTGGGGCAAGGTACTCCACAGGCCAGAGGGCCGGTGCAGCGCGGAGGGGACCTCGCAGACTAAAGGGTCTTGCCACAGCCCCTCCCCCGGGGTGGGGTGGCGGTGTTTCTCACCTGCTGCCCGTAGCCCAGCGCCTTGTCGTAGAGTGCGAGCCCTGCCACCAGCACGCGCGCGCGCTCCTCCGGGCTGGCGCAGCCCACGTCGAAGCCGTGCGCGTAGCCCTGCTCAGCCAGGCAGCGCGCGGCGCGGAGCGGGGCGGCCCCGCCGGCCTCGGGGTCCGCGTCCAGGCCCATGAGGCTGGCCAGCCGCGCGGCGCACGCCTCCTCCTCTTGCTCCTGTCCCAGCCGCCCATATACGTGTGCCAGGTTGGCCCAGGCGTTGAGGTTGCCCGGGTCCTCGCGGGCCACCTCGAGGAAGCGCTGGCGGGCCTCGTCCAGCTCCTCCAGGTAGAAGGCGAAGACGCCCAGGAGGTGCTGCGCCCCCGGCCGCTGCGGGGCAGCCGCCAGCTCTAGCTCCCGCCGCGCGCCCTCGCGCTGCAGCCGCAGGTCCCGGGCGCGCAGCGGGGCCGGCGAGCGCGGCTCGAAGTTCAGCTGCATCTCCAGGTGGAAGTGGCCCGGCAGGTAGTCCATGTCGTCGATGAGGGCGTCCAGGTCTTCAGCCGCGGCCTCGGCCTCCGCCATGCTGCGGGGCTGCTGCCCGGCCTCACCTGGCCCCGAGGCGGCCGAGCGGAGCGCGGGGACAGGGCGCCCAGCAGCCCCGCGCAGAGGCCCAGGGCGCGGCGCCTCCCCGTCCGGAGCCTCCCGTGGGTGGGTCTGAGCGCCCGCCCGGAGATGTTTCCGCTTTCGCTGCTCAGCGGCCCTTACACGCGGCATTGCACAACCAGGTGTGGCAGAAAAACAGGTGCATTGCTGACTGCGGGCGCGCCAGCCCGGGTGCGAGGCCAAAGGCGGATTTTGCCTCCCTGCTCGGTCTTGAAGGAGGAAAGGACCGGCCACGTTACAGAAATGGGGCGCGCTCCCAGAAGCCTGGAGCCCGGGTTTGCCCAAGGCCAGCCGCGCCCTCCTCCACAGGCGCTGCTCCCTGCGGTGGAGGGACCACCGCCTTCCTGCTGGTGCCCATCCTCCCCTCTGCCCCGCCTCCCACTCTCCTGCCAGCGACTTCAGGGTGACAGTCCCTCCCCGCGGGCAGGAGCCCTAGGTAAACCCCGCACGTGGCCACTTCACATTACAGTGTGGGCTCCGCCCTCGCCCTGGTGCCCATCCTGCCCCTCGAGCCACCTGTGGCCCAGTTTTCTTTTTCTGACCAGTCTTCTGGCCGGGACTTCGGAGCCCGGACCTGGATCCTGCCACTGGCGGCCCCTCCCAAGCCTGGTTCCGTGCAGCTCCGGAGTGCACCGCTCCTCCTTCCCCAGGCTGGGCTCTCCCCCTGCTGTCTGTTCTTCTTCAAAAGGAGACCAGCACTTTCCGAACAGGATAAGCAGCCGGGCAATGGACTCCGGGGAAATATTTGACTTCAGCAATAAAAGGAGAAACCAAAACAACATTTTGGTGCCATTTTTGCCTGTTAATTTTTAGACATAAAGTTTAATATATGTAATAGTTTTTACTAAAAAAATACATTGCCAGCCATTATAAAATTAAACTTATTCTCTCACCTGCTTGGAAGTATTGGTGATAGAGTCCCAGAGAGTTTGGCATTATTGTTATTACTGAGACAGGGTCTTGCTATGTAGATCTTGAACTCACAAAATAGCCCAGGATGACTTTGAACTCATGGTGATCCTCCTGCCTCAGCCTCCTGAGTGCTGGGATTACAGGAGTACACCATCAAGCCCGGTGGGTTTGGCTTTATTTTTTAAAAATTGTTGCAACGTATACTTTGCATAAAAGCTACCACTGTAACCATTTTTAGGTGTACAGTTCAGTGGCTTTAAGCACATTCCCATTGCTCTGCCACCACCCCATCCTCTGTCTCTATTTCCTCTTCCCAAATTGAACTCCATGTCCAAGTAAGTGAGAACTTCCCACTTCTTCCCCCAGCACCAGCTAACCACCATTCTACCTTCTGTGTCTATGCAGTTGACCACTGTAGTTCTTCATTGTAAGCAGAACCATACAGTATCTGTTCATGTCTGACTTATATTAGCCTAATGTCTGCAGGGTTATTCATGTTGTAGCACGGGTCACACTTTCCTTTTTAAAGGCTGAGTAATATTCCACTGCCGGTGAATTATCACAGTTTATTCATCCATCGTTGGTGTACATGTGGGTTGCTTCTACCTTGTGACTCTTGTGAACAATGCTGCTACGAACAGTAGATTGTGTTCTACATGAATTACAGATGCAGTGCATGGGAGGGGGATTGCTGGATCACATGGCAATCCTGTGTTTATTTCCTGGAGAAACTGCCATAATGTTTTTCCCAGCAGCTCCACAATTTTTCTTTTCCACCAGCAGTGCACAAGGGTTCCGTTTTCTCCACATCCTTGCGGATGTGTGCCACTTTCTGTTTTAATGATGAGTGTCCGTGGGTGGGCTTGGCTTTGGCTTTGGCTTCGAGGGTGAGGAGGAGGAGGAGTTGGGCGGGGAGGGCAGGGAGCAGCGGGTGTTCAGCGGCAGGAAGGAGCTCTCGGAGGAGTCCGTGTCCACCATGTGTCCCTGCGGTGGCCAGAACCTCGTGCCTGCGCCTTTGTCTAAGCCTGGGTTTCCTCTCCTGTGAGGGGCAGGCCAGGGTCCGGCCACTGCAGGGCCTGTGAGCGTGGCCAGCTGCCAGGTGAGGAAGGCGGTGCGCGGGAGGCCAGGCAGTCCGCGGCTGCCTTGCTGCGGTCTGACTCACCCAGGCCCGCCCTGGCCTGCGTGGCCCAGGACTCCTGGCCCAGTGGACCTTGGCTTCGGTCCTCCACTTGCTCCTCCATGAGCTCTGGGGCCCAGGGGCTCGTTGTGGAAGAGGAGGGCAGCCTCGGACTCGTGTGGTTGCAGCAACACCTGGACCGACCAGGCTGAGCCAGGGCCTCACAGCACCTAGTACTGGCATGGTGCCCCCGACATGCCCCAGACACCTCACCACGTCTCCTCCTCCGGGCAGCGCCAGTCACAGCCCTGTCCACCCTGGGCCACCAGCAGGGAAGCAGTGGGGCAGGATTCAAACCCACGTCTCTTGGAGGGTTTGTGGGTCCCTGGAAACGGGGCCTGCGTTTGTCTATTTGCTGTCACTCAGCAAATATTCACAGACACCGAGTGGCAGGAACGAGGAAGACCGTGCTGCCCGAGGGCGTCCAAGGGAAGAGGCACAGCCAACCGTGCTGTTGGGGGCACACACCTGAAACTCCTTCCCTCGCCAGGCAAGCCATACGTGCTTCGGAGTGCAGTTTAGAATTCTTCAGGAAGCCCTCCCGGACTCCCGCGATGGAGCCACAGCCCGATTGCCCCTCTGCAGTCCACCCTCTGCAGGTCCCCAGTTTCCTGAGGCCGAGATGAGCCTTGAGGCGCTTCCCCTCCCGGAGCCCAGGCTGCAGTCAGAAACAGGTCCCCAGAAAAACGATCGAGCTCGGCCGAAGGCTCCACATGAGCACCAGGGGGCGCCGTCGCGCCAGCTGGGGTCACGAAAGATCCCTGGCCCGGCGTGGAAAACCGAACAATGAGAAGCGGGTAGGCGGCGCCCCGGGTCACAGGGCCTGGTTGCCGTGGCAGCCGGGGGCGGGTGGCGGTAGCCAGCGGGGTGCAGACTGGAGAGGCCGCGGTGACAGGAGCGCCACCCTGGCTCCCGGGGGACCTCGCCGCTCAGAGGGTGCGAGCACCATGTCGGTCGCTACCAAGTGGTTCCGAGGGGCGCCCTTTGGGGTGCAGAGCCACAGGTGGGGCCCTCTGCACCCAGGCTGTCGCCCTGCTGCCACCCCCAGCTCCTCTCTGAGGCTGAAAGAGGCAGGATTCCCCTCCAGCTCACTCCGGCTGTACCCGCTTCCAGGCCCTTTTCCCCTCCTGCATTCTTTTTTCTTTTTCCAGTGATGCTGAGGATTGAGCCCAAGGCCTTCACCCTGAGCTACATTCCCAGCCCTTTATATATTTATTAAATTTTGGGACAGGGTCTTGTTAAATGGATAAATTGCCCAGCTTGGTCTCAGTCCTCCTGCCTCAGCCTCCCTGAGTGCTAGGATTATAGGCTCCTGCTGCCATGCCTAGTTTCTGCTTCCTTTAGTAAGTTCCGGAAGCCATTTCCTGAGCACCTACTATGTGCCAGATCCAAACAACAGAGGAGAAAGCCAAAACCCTGACCTCAGGGAACTGACATTCTTATGGGCGGAGGCATCGGATAATGATTGAATAGGTGGCTGTTACTTACGGCCTCCGCGTACATATAACAGGATCCGCTGGTAGTAATCAGGGATTTGGAGAAAAACCAAGCTGGAGCAGGTGCTGGTGGGTGGGACGGAGGCTTGTTGGGTCACAGCCACTGCAGCCCTGCTGTTTATCCTTCCGGGGCCAAAGTCTTCTCCCATGGGACACCCACTCTTCCACCCTGGGCTGCCCAAGCCCTGGCCAGGAGTCAGGCGCTGGGCTCCCATCGGGCCTCTGTCCTCCTAGGTTTGATGTCTCCGCCGTTTATCCCAACCAGAAGAAGTGCAGCACCTTCACGGAGGCCCCGTACTCCCGGAGTCATTCTGTGGAGGTGGTGGGTGTGCGAGCTTTCTGCCGTCTCTGCTCTGCTCTGAATGAGTGACTGTCCCTCCCCGAGCTGTGACGGGGCCAGTGAGGAGGAGCTCACGACTGCCTCTCGATCTCAGTGTGGGAGCATTGCCTGGCCCCCACCCCAGGGCCAGGGTAGCTCCGAGAGCACTTGCCCCGGGGTGGCCTGGCTGGAGTGGCTGGCCCGGCTCTGACTGTGCTCCCACTCAGTCCCACATAGGCCCTGGGACCTACAGCTGCAGGGAGACCTGCTTCAGCAAGAAGAAGCTGAAGAAGGAGGTGGGCACAGGCTGGGCCCGGGCCCAGGAAGCAGCCCGGCTCACCCAGCTGCCCCACTTCCGGTACGAGGCCCTCTTGAAAGAAAGACGGCTGCAGGTGAGGCCCTTGGTGTCCTCCCAGGTGCAGGGGGTCCCCGAAGGAGCACCATCACCCCAGCTCCCTCCTGCGTGGACATTCTTGCGTTTGCAGTTTGCATCTTTCGTTCCTTCTCCCTGGGCAGGCGCAGAAGCTGGGGCCTGGCTCCTACAACCTCAAAGACTTCCTGGAAGAGCTGCAGCAGAAGCCAAGCAGCACGCGGGGGCTGCTAAGCTCCGGGGAGACCCGCTTCTCAGGTCTCGTGGGGGTAGGTGGCAGAGTGGCCCCCGAGTGTGCCCCGAAGCCCCTCCATCCTTGGCTGCTGCGTGCTCCAGCAGGGATGGGTCTGATCCTCTCTGCGTCTCCAGCAGGAAGCCCAGCATGTATTAGGTGCTGGACAGGTTCCTCTACCTATCCCGCCACCTGGGAGGTAGTAACTGAATACCTATGAAGTGCCATGGACTGTCTAGGCGTGGGTGAGGTCCCTGCTCTTGCAGAGTGAATATCCTAGTGGTAGAGACAAAGGCACCAAGAAGGAAATGCATACATAATCAGAGCTTCGAGGACAGTGACACAGCGGAGGGACAGGGAGTGCCACGGGGCAGTCTGCAGCATGCAGTCCGGAAAGGCCTCTGGGGGAGCTGTGGCTCGAGCAAACCCTGCAGGTCCTGAGCGGCAGCTTTGAGCCACCGACTCTCAGT
Source organism: Chinchilla lanigera (assembly GCF_000276665.1). Classification (NCBI taxonomy): domain Eukaryota; kingdom Metazoa; phylum Chordata; class Mammalia; order Rodentia; family Chinchillidae; genus Chinchilla; species Chinchilla lanigera. Next base: position 4,587,816 of record NW_004955464.1, on the reverse strand, counting down.
ATCTGGGTTGCGGTGTCCAGGCTTGGGACCAGCAAGGCCAAGACCTGAGATGCTTTTCCAAGCAGGCTGGCAGGCAGGGGGCAGCGTTCATCCCCAGAGCCCCCTCCCCGTCTTACTGCCAGGAAACCTGTGAGGGCGGGAGGCTGCTCATCGCCGGCTTGGGGAGCAGGTGCATCTTCAGGTGCTGCAGCTGAAACCGCACCTGGGAAGAGGGACGCTCGGAGCATCCTTACTTCCTGGCTGAAGTGTTCATTGCTGGCACTCAGCAGAGCATGCCACACGCAGCGCTGCACCCTTACGACAGCCTCTGACGTAGGCACTGCCATTGTGTCCACTTTGCAGATGACACAGCTGGAGGTCAGAGGGTGAGTGACCTCAGGGTCGGGTCACAGGGCTACCAAGTGGCCGCAGCAGGATTGGAAACCGAGGCACCCAGTCCAGAGCCGCGGTGCATTCCCGAGAGGCTGAGCACGTTTAGCTCTTGTGTTTGTTCCTTAGTATAGAGGACAGGGTCTAATGTTAGAGCTCGGCCCAGCTGGTGGCAGAGAAGTTGGGGGGACAAGTTGACCACCGTCTCCCTCCTGTGTCCCCAGCCCCCAAGCACTGCGGCACCATCTTTGCTTTTTCTGCCGGGGGGACCTCTTCACCTACTCCTATAGCCATTTTTAGGGATCTGTCTCAGTCACCAAGGTTTAACTTTTAAAAAAAGCTTCCAAGTGACTGACCATTCCTTCATCCTCTCCCCCAAATCAGTCATTCCTCGCTGGGTCCCAGAAGCTCCACCATGGCTGAATTCTCTTAGAATTGTGAGCTTTCCCATGAGCCCAAGTTCAATGCTAAACCTCTGAACTTGAAAGTCTTTGAGGCAGAGTCCGCTATGTAGCCCAGGCTGGCCTTGAACTTAACTTATGTAGCCCAGGCTGGCCTTGGACTTGTGGCGATCCTCCTGCCTCAGCCTCCAGAGTGCTGGGATTACAAGCGTGTGCCACCACGTCCAGTTTGAACTTGAAAGTCTTAAGGCAGACATGAGATTGTGTCGACAACATGCCCAGTACTGATGGCCTCAGTGCCGTCCATAATTCCCAATGCAGGGGTCACTCCAGGACCCGAGGCGTTCTCCATCTGCCCACTCTGGCACCTGGCAAACTCCACAGGCTCAGAAGGAACGTGAGTTTTGGAGCTGGAAGCCTGTGTTGCTCTTTTCTGGAGGTGGGAGTGTGGTTTGGCTGTCTGAAACCCATGTGTTCATTATGAGTGGTGAGCTGGATGTGGTTGCCCACGCCTGTAATCCTAGCTCGTGGGAGGCTGAGGCAGGATGGGTGCGAGTCTGAGGCCAGTGAGGCGACTAGTGAGGTCAAGGCTGGCCTGAACTACATAATAAGATCCTGTTTCTCACACACATACACACACACACACACACACACACACACACATACACACATACACACACCAGATGGCGGTGACTTGGTCTCATCTGGTTGCCATCAGGACCAGGATAGAGCCAGTACATGATTTAGAGGCCCAGCTCCCTACTTTGGGGTTGCTCTAAAACCCACCAGGGCGCAGGGAGCCCTGCAGCAGGCAAGCCTTAGTCTGCTCCCCTGGGGACAAGTGAGCCTGATGTCCCTGCAGGCTGGCTTCCCCAGCAAGGTCCCTGGCTGGCTTGGCTTCCCCAGGACCCGGTTCCAGGTCAAGGTGGGCAGAGCTGAGCCATCTGTGGAGCAGCAGTGACCCCACGTGGCTGATTGGTGCACCTGAGACACCTCACAGTGGCTATCCTCCCTCCAGCTACAAAGACCGTATGCTGCCCTGGGGGTCAGGCCCAGCTCTTCCTTTCCTCCTGGCACCCCACTCACTCCTAGTTAGGGAGCCCCAGAGCCAGGATCAATACAAGGGTCTGGGTTCCTCTGTACCCTAGCACTGTCCACCCACAGAAGGCTGTGCATGGGGCCGCAGGGATAGAAGACGGAGCTACTATGGCCATGGGATGGAGACTCCCATGCTGCTGGGGAGGAAAGGTTTCGTTCCCAGGACAGGGGTGTTGGAGCTGGCTCTGCAGGGTTTGTGGAGCTTTCTACAGCAACAAGGGCGAGGGCCTTCCAGGTGGTGGGAACAGCACAGGCAGCTGCTGGGAGGTCGGGTGGAATGGCCCATGCCCTGGCAGTGGTATGGGGTGAAGGAAGCGAGCAGTGGGCCTGGTGAAGAAGCTGAGTTCGCGGGTGAAGGTGTGAGTGGCGGCGGAGGCTCCCAGGTGACAGTGTTGTGTGTTAGGGCTTCCTCAGATCAGCCAGCACAAAGGCTTGGACTGATGGCCTTCATGTCTCCACCTTCTGCCCACAGAACTACTATCCAGGCCCTGGGAATTATGGGGAGAAGGGCAACCCATACACACAGCTGGAGGAGAAGGCCTGGAACCGGTCCCACGCCGAGGGCCTCATGTGCAAGATGTCCAACAAGCCTCATCCCCAGTCTCATCAGGTATCCCTTGCCTGGCCAGGGTTTCTTACACCCTCCGGACGGAGACGCCCAGGAAGAGGGAACACTGAGGCCTCAGGAGGGTGGTGGACCTGCCTCAGCACTACCCTCTGCTGTGCTGTAGGGGAGCGGCCTGGGGCCCAACACCTACTCCATCAAAAGCAGCATCGACGAGTACCTGGCTCGCTCTGCGGGCACCCGAGGGCCCTATGACATTTTCTCCGGTGACAGAAGCAAGCCCCTGCCTTATGGACATTACTCTGAGCAGGTGTGCACCTGGGGGCTTCGGGGGCATCCCCAGCAAGATGGGAGATGACACTGATCAACCCCAGCAACACCACTCCATGTGCTAGGTGCTGCCATCAGCTCCTGCCAGGGTGACTATGGCTCCCGTATCAGATGAGGAAACTGAGACGCGCAGGATAGCAGAGGCAGAGCCCGAGGGCCTATGTCCAACTCCTTGGCCAGCTCCCTGGGCCAGCACATACTGGGCTAGGGGTGTGGATGGCCCATGATGGCAGAGCTGAGAGGACACTGGCCATGGGGCCTTCGGGGACCTTGAGGACACAGGCATGGGTGTCCTGCTGTCTGGGAGGCACCTCCAAGGCCAGGGGGGCTGCTTCGCGGCAGTGCTCTGTTAAACAAGGCAGAGGCCGGGAGGGGTGGGACGGGAAACGTAGTTTTAGCTCCCTGGCCTCCTTTCCTGCCTCCACTGAGTTCCTGTTGTGTGATTGCAGAGCTTGCTGCACTTTGCTTTCTTCCTGCTCACAGCTGGGACTCAGAATTTTCCTAATTACCCGTGTATTCTGTCCCCTCATGGACTCCTGTATGATCAGGTTCGCTAATAGTCCAAGGGGAGAGAGGACCGGCCCCACGGAACTCACATTCTAACAAATGAGAAACGGCCACCAATGAGTTCAAAAAATAACTCTGGAGTGTTAGCAGGTGACAGATGCGGCGGCAGAAGATGTCAGGAGAGCTGGGGGTGGGGTGGGGGCTAATGCAAAAAACACTTTGGGGCCACATGGTGGGAGTCATGGTAGGTACTTCCTTGTTGCTGGGACAAAAGATTTGATACACAGCTTAAATCAGGAGAGGTTTATTTGGGCTCAGAGTTTGCAGAGATTCCAGTTATAATCCCCTGGCACCAAGGCAGGGTGGTATGGCAGAGGAGAAACAGCTCATGGCAGGGCAGCAGGAAGGACAGAGATGAAGGGAGGAGGAGACAGACCCTTCCAGGCCACGCCTCTGGTGACCCTCCTCCTCCACCAGGCTTCACCTCCCAAATCACGTTTAGCTATAAACTCACCCACCACTGAGTCTAACACCGTCATAAACCAGTCATCTCCCCAAAGGCCCGCCTCTGAGTGCATGAGGGCTTGGGGGACGTTTAGGTACAAGCCTGTGCCTTGTGATCCGGCTGCTCCCCTGGGACCTCCTAGACCTCCCAGTGATCAGCCACAAAAATCACCATCCTGCTCAGTGCAGCAGGAGCCCCAAGGACCCTCCACAGGCAGCACCCCCTCCAAGTGAGCAGTCATTTTGTTTGTTGTAATAGAATATTTAGGGTAACTTTAGGTTCACAGTAACATTGAGAGGCAAGTACAGAGAGTTTCTATTACCTCTGCTTCCCCCACCACACAGGCACCCCCACTGTCTACATTCCCCACCAGAGGGGTGCATTTGTTCTGGCCACAGGACTCACAGTGACACTATACTGTCGCACCAAGTCTGTAATTTATAAGGGGGTTGACTCTTGGTGGTGTTTATTCTGTGGATTTCGACAGATGTGTGATTGTATCCCCCACTGTGTTATCTTACGGAATAGTTTCACTCTGTTAGGAATCCCCTGTGTTCTACCACTCACCCTGGCTTTTCCTTATTTGAACCTAGAACAGTGCCTGACTTGATAATGTCCAATGATCAAGGGGAAGATAGAAGGAATGGGTACAGCACTGACTGCCCCTCCCCTGCCCAACCTGCCGGTGGATGGGCGTTAGTGCCTTCACCTCCATCCAGCTGCCAGGGGACATTGCTCGGGCAGGGTCGTGGGTGAGACCTCCTTGTCCTTGTCACTCAGACTGCTGGGGAGCATTGAGAAAGGGGTCTCTTGAGTTCCCTGGCTGAACACCTCTTTCTTTCTGCTTTTCAGAAAAAAAAGCCCAGGGAACTGATGAATTTCCAGAGTTTTGTGGAGGAACTTAACTCACGTTACAAGAAGAAGCATGGGGTTTTTTCAAAGCTTCCCCGAAATCCGGACCCTTCCCCAGAGAGGATTAACTGGTCCCCTCTTAGCCAGTGTCCCCGGAAACTAGTCAGTATGCCTGTCAATCCACCATGCTCAGAAGGCAGCTGTCCTTTGGGCGGGGCGAGGAGGGTGCTATCAGGCCCCCCGGCTTTCCAGTCATGGTCTTGCACTTACCAGTCCCTCTGGGCAAGCCTCATCTGACCTCAGCATAGCAGGATCAGGGTGGGAATTAGATGGGGCTCCTATAGCATGGTGCCTGCATCCAAGGATGTTTTGCCAGTGCCCTCAGGAACTGGGAAGAGGGCAAGGGGAGACCCAGCCAGGACAGAGGGGGCTGGCGTTCTGAGGTCTGCCACCTGCTCGGGCCAGGGAGTGGTGGGCCAAGGCCGTGCCCTCCACAGGAGGGAGGGAGCAGCCATACTTTGACCAGGCCCTGGGCCTCTCTGGTCAGGTTCCCTGGGGCAAGAGAGGAAGGAACAGGGTACCAACCTTCCGGACGCCTGCTGGCCACTTTCCAACCCTTCCCCACAAGGAGAGATTCCAATTTCCAATTCACAAAAGGACATTGAGGCCTGGAGGGGGCACTGGGGAGGAATGTCACTCCCAGGCTGCTGTGTGGAGCGTGTCTCCCAACCCACCCAACCATGAGGGCCCTCGGGGACCTGAAAAGAGGCATCTCTCTGGCAGGGCATAGAGTGGTGGCATGGGTCACGAGGACACTTGCCTTAAGACCCAGCCCTGCTATGTTGGCCACTGCTGCTGGGGCCTTTCCACTTTCCTTCCTTCCCCTTAGGCTACTTCTGGTCCAGGTACCTGGCTTCCCCAGGAGACAGCATGCAAACATGTGAACCCGCCACCATTCCCCTTGGCCTCAGAGCGCTCAGGCGTAAAGGCATGCCAGACAGTTCCAGAGATCTGGGTGAGTGGGTCACGGTGTGGGATGGCAGGGAACTCTTCTTCCTCTACCGACAGCCTCCTCCCTTCTTGCCCCTGGGCACCAAAGCTTGGAGGGAGTCAGGCGCCACCTCGCTTTCTTCTTGGATGCTCTTGCTGGTGTAGTTCTCCAAGGCATCGATTTTCCAACTTGAGTAGGTGTCAGCATCACTGGAGGGTTGTTAACACACAGATCACTGGGTCGTGCCAGGAATTCTGACACAGTAGGCCTGGGAGAGGGCTGAGAATTTGCATTTCTTTTTTTTCTTTTTTTTTTTGAGACAAGGCCTCACTACACAGCCCCTGCTAACCTCAAACTTGCTACGTAGCTCAGGCCAGCTTCAAACTTAGCATCCTCCTGTCTCAGCCTCCCATGTGCTGGGATTGCAGGCATGGATGGGTCCCCATGCTCAGCTGGTGACGATGGTGACTGTGCTGTTCCAGGGACCACACTGTATGAAGCAGTTGGCCAAGTGATATATCACAGCCATTCTCTTATTGTCCCAAAGAAGTCCCTGCCCTCCTCCTTTTTGCCTTGTCTTGGGTCCTCTGGGACAGGCGGGGTACTGGCCATGTCTCACCCCTGGCTGAGCCAGTCCCTCTTCTGCCCCCTTCTTCCTCTGCCCTCTTCCCTGTCCCCTGTGTGTTATGTGACCTTCAGGCTGTTGGTGTTCTTAGCTCAGTTCTTGGGTTCTGTGTGTCTGCCTCCTCCATAGACGCAGCTGGCCGTGGGCTCAGACCTCATCCTCTTCCTTGCACCTGCCCCTTCAGTCTATTTTCTTTTTAAGTTTAGATCTTGCAGTACTGGGGATGGAACCCAGGGGCTCCCATATGCTGGGAAAGAGCTCTAGCATGAGGCTACATCCCCAGTCCTTTCTATAATTTCATTTTGAGACAGGGTCTTACTAAACTGTGTAGGCTGGGCTCAGACTTGCCATTCTGATTACAAGTGCGTGGCACTCTGCCCAGCCCTCCTCAGTTTTTAGGTGCACTTTGCAATGGAATCTAATAATCACACAGAAAGGTGTGGAAATCATAAACGAACAGCTCCATAAATGGACACAAAATGGCCCTCTCCTCGAGAGCATGGTGGGCACATTCCCAGCCCCCCAGGATCCCTGCAGGTGTCCCCGATAGGTAGCCCTGCCCCGACTCCAGGAGCACGTAGGAGTTTGGCCTGGTTTGAACAGCTTTCTATTTTCAAGGTCTCTCCTGGTTTCCCCAGGTACATCTCTCTTGTAATTTACCCAGTCTCTGCCTCCTGCCCCAATATGCACCCTAGGGGCCCCAAGTAACATGTTTAGATTAACCAGGTGTGGTGGCACACACCTGTGATCCCAGCTCCTCTGGAGGCTGAGGCAGAAGAATCACAAGTTTGAGGCCAGCCTGGGCAACTTAGTGAAGCCCTGTTTCAGAATAAAAAGGGCTGGGGGTATAGTTCAGTGGAGGAGCACAGCTGGGTTCAGTTCTGCATACTGAAGGGAAAAAGAAAATAAGGTTTTTGGACTAGGACCAGGGTCCACATTGCACCACAAGGCTGGCCACCTGCAATAGGAAGAGCCAAGGTAAGGGCTGGGTTTCAGTGGCGGGATGCCCCCAGTAGGGGGCGCCCCCAGACAGAAGGTGGTCAGCGGGATGCTGGCCTACACTCTAGGCCCTCACTCCCGCATCGCTTGTCCTGGACGGCCAGTTCCTGTCCTGCACGGCCAGTTCCTGTCCTGCTGTGACTCTGCCCTCCCTGTGTCACCTTACACATCTCCTCTGTGAGCAGATGTCTGGTGTGTTTCCTAGGCTGCCTTATGTGGGGCCAGGCACTTGGTGGCTTAAAACCACAGAAAAGAACCTTCCCACAGCTCCAGAAGCTGGAAGGCTAAAATCCAAGCTTCCCTCTGAAACCTGTAGGGAGAATTCCTCCTTCTTCCTTGCCGTGTGAAAGCATCATGCCAATCTCTGCCTCTGTGTGTGGCTGATTTCCCTGAGTACTTCTCCCTCCACCCGCCTCCCTCCCCCTCCCTTTCTTTGAGACAGGGTCTTGCTATATAGTTCAGGCTGGCTTGAATTCACCATGTAGCTCAGGCTGGCCTTGAATTTGTGGTGATACTTCTGCCTCAGCCTCCTGAGTACTGAGACTACAGGCATGCACCACCTCACCTGGAATGGGTTTCTCATAAGGATGCAAGTCACAACTTTTGGTGTAGCTCATTGCTAGAGCACTGGCTTATTATTCGTGAGGCCCTGGGTTCTGCTCTATTCCAGTATGACCTTATCCTGTTAACTACATCTGCAGTGACCCTCTTCCCGCGTAATTGCCACTCTAAGGGCCTGGGGTCAGGACTCCAGCAAATCTTCTAGGGAGACACAGTTCAACTCCTAAGAGCTGGGGGAGGCAGGAGCCCAGGGAGAGGCAGGAGCCCGGGGAGGGGCGGGGGCCTGAGATTCAGTCTGTGAACCAGGCTTGCTGATGCCCTGCTGTCCCCCTGCCCCCTGTGCAGAACCCAGTAGGGGTGGGCCGCTACCTCAACATCATGAGGATGGAGACCAAGGACACAGGCAGTGGTACCGGTCCCTGTACCTGGGTGGATCTAAGCACTACCCTGCAGACCCAGCTTGGGACAGGGTCCTGCAGTGAGTGTGGCCAGAGTGTCAGGAGAAGGGCAAGGACAGGAGACCTGGCCTGGGCTGGGCTGGGGTCCCTCCTGGCTGCTGCCCCTCATGCCAGCCAAATGGCCGAGGCGGTGGAGAGAACAATTCAGATTCTGCCTGTGCCACCCATGGGCTGTGTGAGGTGGGGTATATTCTTTAACTGCTCTGGTCCTCATTCCCTTCAGCTGTCAAATGAGCAGATGGCTGAGGGGATGCAAATGAGGCGGTCTATCTAAAGCTCTTGGTAAGGCAAAGTCCTCATTCTAACTCAGTCCTCCACCCACAGCCCACATAGGCCGGGCTCAGCCGGGCTGGCTTTGCCACATGCAGTCTGTTCCCTGGTGCTCATGACTCATCTCAGGAGGTTATTTTAAACCTAAAAAATAAGAGGTGTTACAAGAGTTTTAGGGCAAAAGTCCTGGATCTGGCTCGGGAGGGCCCAACGACTAGACTCCACCACTTACCCCAAAACACCAGTCTAGGAGTCGAGCATGGTGCAGGGCAGGAGAGGAGCTGTCATCACTGTGGCCTGGCGGGAAGGACAGAGAAAGAGGCTCAAGATCTGTCCTCCAGGGGCCGACCGGACAGGAGCATTGGGCTGTATAGAGAAGCGGAACAGGGCGAGGGCTGGGAGTTCGTGTAGCTGCAGGGTAGGGAATCCCAGTCAGGTCGTGGTCTGGTTGATTGGTGTCTCAGGGCTGGTTCTGGGGATCCTGAGAGAGTCACCTGCATGAGGGGACAGCTCAATTCCCATGGACAGATGGCCACTCCTGCTCCGGGGAAGCCTCGGTTCCCATGTGGGGGCGACCTCGTTCTAGGGTGGCAGTGAGGCTGTGTTGTTCCTGGAATCTGAGGTGTCTACGAGTTTAGGACATTGACTCGAGACTTCCAGGGGGTCTGGACGGGAAGGAGTGAAAGCTGGCAACTGGATGTCTCTGAAAGTTAAGAGAAAAAACAATAATGATAGAATTTCAAAACAAGATAATAGGAGACTAACAATGGTTAATATATTGCATATTATTATCTTCAAAGTAGGTTCTCAGATTACAAGATGTAGGCATGAAAGATTCTGTCTTTTTTTGGACAGGGTCTTTTTATGTAGTTCTGGCTGGCCTTGAACTCACAGCGAACCTCTTGCCTCAGTCTCCGGAGTGCTGGGATTACAGGCTTGTGCCACCACACCCAGCTATTTACTCTTATTTCAGGGTCCTCAGTCTTGAAAGAGGATGAGATGGCCTAGGTCAAGTTAAGACCAGTAAACCTTGTAATGTTCCTTATGTGACAAACACGCTTGGCCAGGTTTTGTCTGATTGATTGGTGTCTCAGGGCTGGCTCCTGATATAGAGAGCTGATCGGAGATCTGGCCAAGTTTCAAGGCCCAGTTACCCATTAGGCAGCTATAGGCCTGTGCTCTGAGTCCCTATTACAGAAGTGCCTGAAACACCATGACATACTATATAAAGAACATGCAAATATTAGCTGCTGCTATATTTTATTGGTATATGAAGCCAACTGTTGGCTCAATTTCAGAACTTTTGAAGTGTGAATAAACATGCACTTTAAAATTGAGCATTTTGGTTTTGGGGAATTACAGTGAGAATATCAGAACCAGATTCTGGGGGGCAGATTACTCTGGGAGAGGCAGCTTTTGAATACAATTTTAAAAACTGTTTCTTTTTTTTTTTTTTTTTTTTTGGTTTTCTTCCGGTACCAGGAATTGAACTCACGACCTTGTGCTTGCCAGGCAGGTGCTTTGCCACTGAGCTAAATCCCCAGCCCCTTAAAAACTGTTTCATCAAGATAGTTGTGTCTTCTTCCTCCTTGACTTCCTCCCTTGTTTTGGTGGATTCATGAGAAAGGGCAGTGGGAGGAAAGATTTTGATTGATTGCATGCCTGAAAATGTTTTGCACTTTTCTCACTTGCACAGCTGGTTCATGGTTTGGCTGGAAATAAAATTCTAGGGTGGGAATAATTTTCCCTTGGAATTTTTTTTAATGGTGAGGATTAAATCCAGGGCCTTTGCACTGAGCTACATCTCCAGCCTTTCTAAATGTTTTAAAAGTTTGAGGCGGGATCTAAGTTGCTAAATTTTCCAGGCCAGGGCTAGAACTTGCTATCCTCCTACCTCAGCCTCCCAACGTGCTGGCATTAATAATACACACCACTGTATCCGGGCTCCTTTGGAATTCTGCAGACTTTGCTCCTTGCTTTCTAGCCTCCAGAGTGGTTGTGGAGAAGTCTAGTGACATTTTGACTCTGTTGTTTGTATGTCACCTGCACTTTCCTTTCTGAATGCTTCGGGGGCTTTTCTCTGTCCGCTATGCTCTGATCTCATGGTGATGGGAGTTGGCTTCTTCCTCTCTAGTGCTGAGCACTTGGTGGGCTCCTTCCATCTGGCTACTCAGCACCTTCTATGATGGAAATTTTACTTTGAGTTTTTGTCTTTGTGGATTTTCTCTCTTCTGTTTTCTCTTCATTGTAGATGAGCACTAGATGTTCTGGTTTGACATTCTCATACACATTCATTCATTTTCTTATCCTCCACCTCTGCCTTTTCTGTTCTATTTCTTTCTGGCAAATGTCCTTGCCCTTGTTTTCCATCACAACTATTTCCTGTTACACTTTTGTCTATCATACTTTTTAATTTCCAAGAGCTCTTTTGTGTTATGGATTGTTCTTTTTTCGGCACCACGTCCTGTGTCATGTATTAACTGTGTTTTTTATCCAGGGTGTGGATTACAGTTTTCCTTATGTTCCTGGCTCCCTGCGTTGTCTCCAGTTCTTCCAAGTTCCTTTTCTTCACTTGCTTGTTCACATGAAGAGGAAAGCACTGACAATGCCGTGCATGTGTGTGTGAACGGGGTCTGTCTGATAGTAGCTGGGGATCATTCATTCCATTATGGATGGCAGGACCTTCTGACCCAGAGACTGCAGAGACAAGACGGGGCCAGCTATTGCAGGCACACTCCCTATCACACAGGCAAAGCTTTATGGAGTCAGGGTGGAGTCACCTGAGTTGCAGCTTTGGCTGAAGGAAGTCAGCACTGGTCAAGAGAGTGATTAGGTTGCCCTAGAACAAAAGGAGCAGCACATTTTTAAAATCTGCTGGGCCGGGTGCAGTTCTATAATATGTTCCTTCTCGGGGTGGATGCGGGCCACTAGGTGGTCATGACCACCTTGTCCTCAGCTCTTGCATTTTTTGTAGTTGACACCCTTCACCTTTGCAGACATCCCAGCCATATGGGTCTGCACCCTAGGATAGGGTGGAAGGACACAAAGTCCTTGTAAGATAGAGAAGCATCTGACTCTCCCGGTTTCCAATGACGGCTCAGGGGTAGGAGGGCGAGGAGTTTTGTTATTGGTTTTTAGAGTCCTGTACAGATTCTTTCAGGGTTCTTGTTGTCCTGGACAAAGAATTGAGCAAGACATGTGAGAAAAGTAGCAAGGATTTACATTTATTGAGGGTGGAAAAGAAATATGCTCTGCAGAGTGAGAACGGACCACTGAGAAAGTTTACAGTGGCCATGAAGTTAATAGCAGAGGGTTTTGTATCTTCTATTCCTCAGTCTGAAGTCAGACCTCAGCTGCCCTAGCAAAATACCACTTGATTTTGTGCCAGTTATAAATGAAGAATTGAAGACAGTATTTTCTGATTGATCTGAGGTGCAGGGTTTGGAAACTCTGTTCAGCACATGTGTTTTGGGTCTCTGTGATTGACAGGTCATGCCCACTTTCTCAGCCAGTTTCTCCCACCCTAATCTCCCTATCTCATTTCCCCCTGAGAGGCACATCCCCCATGCTTCTTTATGAGATGCTGAGGGAATGGAGGTCTCTATCTTCATATAGCTGCTTCCTGCTGAAAGGCTGTAAGCCCTATGTACTGGAGATTATGTGCTCTCCAACTACCTTGGAATGCTGCGCTCACCAGCTGGGCTGGAAAAATACCTGTCCATAGATAAGGAGAAAAGGATATCTATATGTCAAGAACTCTTGAGCTCCCTATTCAGTGGGAGAAAGCTTGATGAATTTTTCAGGAGAATTATGGACTATAGTGGACATCACCTGAAGCCTTGAATGGATAAACTTCACTATTACCTGGAGGAGGCAGAGCTTGAATATGAAAAGGAGGAGATCAGAATATTTCCTGGTCTGACTTAAAAGGTGGATTATTACAGATCTAGCAATTGGAGACATTATTTTTCTGTGCTATTATTTAGTAGAAGTTTTCTAGGGAGTTTAATTTCCATGCTTCCTGTGGAAAAGACAGCACGGTGAAGAGGGCTATTAAATAAACTACCAAGAACCTGAGAGCTATAGCCCTAGCAAGATTACCTATATTACTGATCCAGTTAAATGAAGGAATCCCTATACAGGTGCGCATTTAAGCCATGGTGGCTCAGGGGTCATTAGTGACTATTTGTCTGCATCTAGAGCAGTACTGGAGCCTGGCTTTATGGAAAGGAGCCTCAGATCTTGCACAGGTACACAGGAGGAGCTTTCTTCTTTTGGGTGGTCCTTTCCCTCAGGCAGTTCAGGCAGGGGGTGGCTTTATTGTAGAAAGGTGAATCCAATTATCTATCTCTGCCACTTTTGCTGCAGTGGGTGTGGCAAGGATCACTGAGAAAAGCGCCTTTCCACTTTGGTTTTAATTGGTCTGCAGGAGTCCCTTTCCAGGTTTTAATGAGCTCTTGGTCTCCAGGGCAGACCCTAGGTGGTTCTCCTGGGCCAGGAGCTGGCAGGACTTTGTTCCCAAATAGTTGGGTAGCTTGCTGTAGTTAGCTCAGATTAATAAGATACTGTAAGAGTCTTGTGGCCTCTGGGTCCGCTACCATATCAAAAGATAGCAAAGGCCTCCCATATAGCATCTCAAATGGACTCATATTTAGCCCAATTTTGGGGTGTTCTGAATCCTCACGAAGGCTGTTGGCAATAATCAGAGGCAAGACTCAGAAGTCTCTTGGCAGAGTTTTGCTGGAGTTTGCTTTAGGGTCTGGTTGGCTTTTTCAACTTTCCAGAGGGCTGAGGTCTCCATGTAGAATGAGATGGTAATTTATTCCTAAAGGCTTGGTCACTGAGTTACTTGAGAGGTAAAAGAAGACCCATTGTCACTCTGAAGGGACTGGAGTAGTCCAAGCCAGGGGATGATTTTTTGGAGAAGTACTCTTGACTACCTGCATATCCTTCTCTGAATGGGTACAGACGCCCTCACTCTAACCTGTAAAGGCATCAGGATCTATTTACATCCTCTGCATGGTGTGTAGGTAAAGTCTAATTGCCAGTCCTCCCCAGGGTAGGTTCCTCTCCTTTGAGTTCTGGCAAAGGAGGTGGTCTGGGCATCAGAGTTATTGTAGGCACAGATCGGGCAAGCTTTGTAGTCCTGTTGGGTGGCTGCTTCTATAAGTCCTAGTCTTGTGAAAATTTGAATGACCATTTCCAATGTAGCATCTCTTCCTATATGGAAAGAATTATTCCATTGTGTCCCTTGAGGAAGTTTGTTTTCCAAATACCACTAAAGTCCCTTTTTAATTCCTTCTTGTCCTAAGTTCTATTTATCTTCCTAGTGGGTATAGACTGATTTTAATAGTTCCTCAGGAACTGGGAACAAGGTCAGGGTCTTGAGAAGCTGTAAGGCTGCCTTTCATGCCTATCAGCCTTTTGATTTCCCAAGGAGACTAGACACGTCTCTTTGGTGTCCTTTGCAGTGAATAACAGCAACCTTCTTGGGAAGATAGATTGCCTCTAGGAGTTGTAGAATTTCTTTCTTGTGCTTTATAAGTGATTATTAATTAGGAAGCCCCTTTTGTTCCAGATTGCTGCATGGGGATGTAGGGTATGTAAGGTATGGAGTCTGTGTAAATATTTAGCCCCTTGCCTTTTCCTAATATCAATGCCTGAGTAAGGGCTATGAGCTCTGCATTTTGAGAAGAGGTCTCCAGGGGAAAGGGAAGGAGTCTGGCTCCAAAGACCTATTGTGAACTGACAACTGCATAACCTGCCTTTCAATGTCTTTTTGGGCAAATCTACTTCTATCAGTGAACCAGCACTCCTTAGGGTCATAGAGGGACAGGTCACTGATGTCTTGCCTGTTTGCATAGGTCTTGGGTGTCACCTGTTCACAAGAGTGGCTACCCTTTGAGCCTGTAGGCATCAGTGAGGCAGGATTAAGCATAGTGCAAGTCTTTATGGGTAACCTCAGGGGTGTCTGGAAGCATGACCTGGTATGTACTTATTTAGCCATTCCCCTGTCAATCACAAGTAACCCTTTGTCTCAAGAATAGCTCTGGCATGATGGGGAGTCAAGACTTCTAGTTTTTGCCCCAAAGTTAGCTTTGTAGCTTCTTTTGTTAACATAGCTGCAGTTACTATTGCCCTCAGGCGGGGTGGCTATCCAGCAGCCATTCTGTCTAATATTTTTGAAAAGTCTGCCATTGGCAGGGGTTCTTGTCTCAACCTTTGGATCAGGACATCTAAACCAGTTCCTCTTTTTTTCCTGATATGTAGCAGAAGAAGGGTTTTGTCTCCTGGGACATTGTGCTTCCTCATATCTCTTCTTTGTTGAAATGTATCCAAATGTTCTGTACCTTAAAAAAAATGGGTTTCTTGTTTTGAGAGTTCTTTAGATACTCTAGGCATAAGTCCTTTTACCCAGAAGTGTGTTTGCAAATCTGTTTTTCTGCTCAGAAAGATTTTAATGGGAAGTAGCTCTCGTGTTTTTAAAAACTTACTCTGTGTCATTATTGGGTGGGAGAATGGAGTTAGGAGGGATAGAGACAAAGAAGTCACCTATAAGGTCCAAGTGAGAGATGAGGCTCAGGCCAAGCCAAGGGCAGAGGAGACCGTGGGGAGAAGGGAAGAGGTGAAAGCCATGGAGACCCGGTGGATGGCAGGAAAGACCCCTTTTACCCTATGGGCCCTCTTTTGCATCTTCTTACCTTTCTTCCTTTGACAAATATTTGTGGATCACCTGCTGAGCACCAGGTCATGAGCTAGGCATGGGGCAGATACCAAGGAAGAGCCCAAATGCTGCTGTCATGGTGGAGAAGACAGGCAGCAAATGACGGCATAAAGTGTATACTGTAATGGCTGCTGAATTGATGCACACAGCCAGCGCTTCCTGTGGGAATGCTGCCTTTCAATGGCTCAGGGGACCAGGGACCACAGTCCTCAGAGTTCTATTCCTAAGACAGAATCCAAGCAGTGAGAGAAAAGTGGGATTGAGGTCAGGAGCTCTGGGCCTGAATTCTGGCCCTGATGCTGGTCTCCAGGGTGACCTCAGGCACACTCCTGCCTCTCTCTGGCCCTTGGTTGCCTTCCCAAGATCAGGCTGCATGATCTTTCAAACATTATGATTTTTAATTGAAGTTCTTAAAAACCAATCTGAGAGCTTTGATGAACTGAAACAGGCACAAAGAAACAAGATCTCCTCCTTAGAATCAGGTCCTTTGTTGGAAAAGGTCTGGAGTCACCAATTTGGGCTCTCATCCAATGTAAGACCCTGGGAAGTGCAACCAGTAGGTGCCTATTCATCTTGTGTGGGTGCCCCCACCCTGGGATGGGGAGCCCGCTCCCTTCCAAGGGATCACATCCATGTTTTCTTTTTCTGTCTTTTTAAAGGGAAAGGATTACACCTGTTACGAAGGGCAAGTGCCGTCCAGCTGTGGATTATAACTCAGATCCCACTCCTTAGAGCCTCATGGAAAGAACAACCTGTAACCCAAGGCCCAAAGACAAATCTGGTGGTGGGAGGATGGGAATGGGATTCTTGGGGGAAAGATACTTGATGCGTGGGAGGGGGAGAGATGTGGAGGGGTCACCCTGGTGAAGCCATAGACCAGCTGTTGGGACAGCTGGGGATGGATACATTCTGTTACAAGAGATCAGTTGTCCTGGGAATTCCAACCAGCCAGTGACACGAATGTGGGAGCCCAGACAGCAGATGAACCTACAGACTGGAGTGTGGGTGACCCCCATAACCCTCCTACTGTAAGACCAGAGTGCTGGCTCCCTCTCATTAAAGTCCAAAAGGAAGGGGCAGAGTGTAGCCTATGTCACATGTAGCCCTAGGCCACTGCAAGAATACCCCACCCCTTCTCAGGATCTCTGGATGCTCAAGGGGCCTCTTGCCTGTGTCTAGTCATTGGGCACAGCTGGTAGCTCTACCCCCAGTGTGGCTCAAAGGCAGGCCTGGGGGTAGAGGCCTGGGGGGACGGTTGGTGAGCACATCCAGTTTCTTCATCAGTGTTTCTCATCAGTAAGCGACTGGCTGGGATGGGTAGTGGGCCATCCCTAGAGAAGATCCTGGGACCCCACAGCTTCAGCCACAAAATCTGCAGAACAATAAAAATACTTCACTTTCTTCTGAGTGTGTCTTACTTTCTCTCTTATGTCAAATCAATTGTTTTAGACAAAAGTAAAACCATCAACAACAAATCATCTACTTAAAAAAAAAAATTAAGCCAGGCATGGTGGTACACATCTGTAATATCAGCACTCAGGAGGCTGAGTAGGAGGATCACCAAATTTAGCAAGGTTACAGGAAGTAAATCCAAGATACCAAAACCAACTCTTTCTGTATAGCAGCAACACACAATCAAAAATTGGAAATATAAAATGTCATTTATGATAGCATCAAAACTATGAAATACTGCCAGGCATGGTGGTGCATGCCTGCAATCCTGGCACTTAGGAAGCTGAGGCAGGAGGATCACTGTGAGTTTGATGCCAGCCTAGGCTACATAGTGAGTTCAGGGCCATCCCAAACTGCGTAGTGAGATCCTGTCTCCAAAAATCCAGAACCAGAACGAAACATAAACATCTATGAAATTCTTAGGTATGAATTTGACAAAAGGTGTGTAATAGCTGTACACCAAAAGTGACAAAACATTTCTGAGACATTGAAGAAGATGTAGAGGGGAGTAGATGTAGTATGTTCCTGAGTCAAAAGACTATGTCAGGCTGTCAGTTTCCCCAAAACTGATCTCTAGATTCAATCGAAGTCCAATAAAAACCTCTGTGATTTTTTTTACGCTGTGACCTTGTGAAAAAGTTAACAGAGTGGGCCTAGAGATGTCATAGCCTATAAGGTGGTAGAGCACTTATCTCACATATGCAAGACCCTGGGTGTTTTACATTTTTAAGAAATCTTTGGTCTTTATCTTACTTCATGGCACATAGCTCCTGAGACACTTGGAATTTCCGGAGAGATGTCTTCTGTATGCTAAGTAGATCGTCTGGTGGCTGGAGGTCCCTAGGTAGCTTTAGGATGAGGATCAGTCACCAGAAAGACCTAAGCCCTACTGCACAGTTGGCGCTTCCAGACCTACCACCTCAGGAGCTGGGGAAAGAGGCTGAAGGTTGAGTCGGTCACCGATGGTCAGTTACATCATGTCATGCTCAGGACTGACACCTCCTTAAAAACCAAAGTGGACAGGACTGGGAGTTCTCAGATGCGAGCATGTGGAGGTGCTTGGAGGGTGGCACTTGGGAAAGGCATCGAGTGCTTCTTCTTTACCAATGCCTGCCCCAGGCAGGTCACGACTAAACCAACCCAACTGTACGGTCAAGGATGTGCCTTTTCTTCTGTGCTAGTTGTACCTCAGCAAACAGCTGTAGTTTGGGAGAAAATAATAGCTAAGTGCAAAGTAGGATGCTGGATAGGATTCTGGAATAGGAAAGGAGCTATGGTGTTAAAACTGGTGGGATTCAGATGAGGTCTGTTGGTTAACGTGACACCAAGGTGGATTTGTTGACTTTGATCATCTTGCTGTGATCATGTAGATGTGGGTATGGTTGGGCGAGGGGAATACGGGAATTCTCTGTGCTATCATTGCAACTGTCTTGTGACTCTAAAAATAAAAAGTTAAAAATATATGCAGTACAATTTTTAAAAAGACTGCTTTAAAAAAGACTGCTTAGTGAATGATTGCTGTAACAGACGGCAGAAGGGATAGAGGCCAGCTGAAACCACCAGGCTTGTGTAAAGGCAACATGGCATGGAATTTATTGTGCCTGGGTTCAGGCAGACAGAGGGCAAAAAGGTCATCTGTGGGGAATAAAGAAGCATGCCCCTTTTATAGGGATGAAGAGAAGGCAGGGGACATTAGGCAGGAAGATTTTAATAAACATCTGTGGTCCAAGTTCTCTGGCAGTCTTGTACCTCAGTGGGGAAAGTCCTTGAAGTGTCCTGTGTAAATTTTCAGGTATCTCCAGATGTCCCAGGGCCTGCAAAATTCCTTGTCCTATCTTATCTCCTTTATGACATCCTGTGCTTGCAATCACAGCCTCAGTGCTGAGCTGAGTTCCCCACAGAAAGCGGTGCTTCTACTGGCAAGCAGGCTGGGGCTGGGAGAGTCAGGTCCAGTTGGAACCTTACAGTTACATTTTTACAAATGTATCTGTCAGTTCTCCTTTACTGATGTTAACAGAAAAGATCAACAGATTTGCAGTGTTTGTCTCTGTATAGGAAAAACCTAAGTAGCAACTTTACCTTGGGTGGTTCTTCTAAGAATCTTTCCTGGAGGTAACCAACGGAACTGTTGTGAAGGCTTGTGTGTGGAAACACTAGGCTGTCAGGAACTGGGGCTGGCTTTACTACCCATGGAGGCCTGGAAGTGCCAAAGAGGCCACACCCCTCACTCCTTGGTAGTTGACATATAAAATACCCAGCCCCCTTGGCCCTTATGGGGACTAACTGCAGTGTGGTTTACCCTGGCTTCCAAAGTTTCCCCAGGGCAGTTAAACTCCAGTCATCCATGGCAGGAAAGAGTAACCCATTATCGGCTGTCACCCTTCTCTGCTCCCCTTCTGGTGTTTTCTTCACCTGCTTGGGGCTGATCAGACCCCTAGATACCTGAGGGGGGCTGACAGGGAATAAAGAAAAGACAAAAGACAATATTTGGGATAAGGGGGGGCTGGAAGGAGTTTGTCTCTAGTGGTCTGACTGTCTGATCTCTCAGTGTTGCACATTTTTATTGGCAAGAAGCGTGTGTGTGTGTGTGTGTGTGTGTGTGTGTGTGTGTGTGTGTGTGTAGTGAGCTTTTCCTGGACCAGTAAGGACTTTTAGGAACCGGGTAATAAAATGGGGATCAAGTTTAGCATTTCAAAGAGAACAAGATAAAATGCTTTTCCTGGATGTCTGTATTTCGTACACACAGGTATTATCTTTTCTTAAGAGGCTGTGAGTATGAGCTTTCCCAACACAGCTGAGAGCTCTCAGCTATTTACAAACCCTCTTGGCCCTTGAAGCAAGCTGCACTGGCCTCAGACCACAGGACAACAGTCACCTAGCCTGGTCCCTAACATAATGAAATACTATTTTATATCCCCTGACCCCCAACATTCACCTCCAAAATAGACTGCTTTCACCTAAATCCTTACCTCGGAGTTCACTTCTAGGGAACCCAAACTCAGATAAACACTACTATATTTGTCTGTATCCCAGTAGATCCCCTTGTCACACCCCAATTTGGGGACCTGATTTTGGGGACCATTGCTCTGCTCCCCAACAAGAATTCCACCTTTCTGTCCAGCCTGGTCTCACATACCCTCAAGGCAGCTGCTTCCATTGTGTAGGGCAGTTATGATTACAAAAGTGTCCTTTGGATGGTGAGCTAAAATCTGGCTCCTTGTGACCTTTGACCCACACAAGGTCAAAAAAGGACATGGAAATCTGAGGTGTTTTGACTGTTGTCAGGGTAAACCCTGACGTAACTGAGGCCACTAGAACAGGCAGGGTTGAAGCAAATGGCAACATCTTTATTTCAGACCAGCGGTGGCTGGGACAACAGTGAAAAGATCGTTGGCTCTAAACAAAGGAAGAGGATATCCTTTATAGGGGAGTTTAAGCAGGGGAGGGGGATCTCGCTGAGGGAAATGGAAAATTTTAAGTTTGTCAGGGGTTGTTGGTGGGTCTGGTGCCCCTGGCAGGAAGCACCTGGTGAGAAGTGAAGGATGACAGTGGTGTTTTGCTCACTTACAGAGCAGCATTCTGCAGACTTACAGGGCTTCCTGTAAGCCTGAGAACTGATCCGATAAACAGTTATTTTGGTCTCTCAGGCTGGGTGAGGGGGCTTCCTATTTGAACAGACTGGCCTGTCAGGGCTTTTTCTCTTCAAGTTGGGCAGGTTCCAATGTGGGGACCTAACAGCTGGACCCTGCTGAGACCTCCACGGCCCCCTGGGAAGGGAGGGCACAGATACTGGCCATGAGGGTTGGACTCAGGCTCTGCCTTGCTGGAGTCAAGCAGCGCCGTGTAGGTTATGTAGGAGGCTTTTTCAGTTCATAGCTGGCTGCTCCAAGGCAGGGTGGCATGGCAGAAAAGCATCACAGATCAGGCAGGCAGAAGGCTTATTATGGACAGCTAAGTTATTTAGAAATATTATAAGGCTAGGGATATAGCTCAGTGGCACGGTGCCTGCCGGGCAAGCAAGTGCAAGATCTTGAGTTCAGTTCCTGGTACAAAAAAGGAAGAACTATTATAGGCAGCCAGATAGGGCTAGGCCCTCAGGGAAGTCAGAGCAGAAGATGGGGGTACATTGCAACTGTGGGGGAGGTGCATAGGTTGAGGGTCAGACCTCAAGACAAAAGATGAAATGAAAGCACCCACATACTTTCTCTAAGGATAAACAGCAGTGATTGATAGTCTAAATAGGTATCAGCACCTTGGAGAAGCCAGGAAGAACTGCTGACCCACTCCCTCCAGGAAAATCCCCTGTTCTGTTTCATGCCCACTTGATACATGACTTGCTTCCCCCATTTGATCCCCATTTAATCATATTACCTGAGCAAGCATACCTGTAATCTTATTGGAAGACCATAGTTTTGTCCCACCTCATGCCCACCTTGTGGTTTCCCATTAGATCAATGTTACCTAAGTGATTTTTGTTTGTTTTTTTCCGGTACCGAGAATTGAACTCACGACCTCGTGCTTGCCAGGCAGGCGCTGTGCCACTGAGCTAAATCTCCAGCCCCAACCTAAGTGATTATACTTCTCATCTTATTAGTTGACAATAGTTTTTCCTACCTTGGACCCACCTCTTGGTTTTGTTCTATAAAATTCCCAAGAAAAGTAAGGTCCTTGACAACCCACTTAGACCCCATCTGTCTCTCTTAGACAGAAGCTTTCTTTCCCCAATAAATAGATTCTGCTCTTAACCTCTATTGTTTCTAGACTTCATTCTTTGATTTTAGAGAACACCACTGGTACCAGATTTCTAGCAGGTTGGGAGCTTAATTCCCCTATAACAGCATCAAGTAGCATGTGACAAGTGACAAGCAACAGGAAAGCCTCTTTCTGTCCCTTGTGTGCTGTTCATGCTACTCACCCTTGGGGAGAGTAGCACTCACACCCAGAGTGGGGCAGCCTTAATCCTAGCATCACACCAGGAGTCAATCCCCGCATCACATCTGATCCTAGCATCACACACCCCAGATCCAGCCACCTCCAAAAAGCCCCACCTATGACCACATGAGGCTTTGAGGGGACATCTGCAGAACCATAACAGTCCCTGGTGTAGGGAAAGAAGGCCAGTTATAGGTCAGCATTAGGGGAGGGGCTTGCCACTGTGCATCTTCCTGTCTAGGCAAATGGTAAGGTCATGCACATTCTGTTACCACAGAAGAAGCAGCACAAGCCAGTTCTTTTTAAGGTGACAGAAATGGTTTTTCTTTGGATCTAGACATAATGATGTGGTGATTGGCTGAAGGGAGTATGCCAGAGTCCCTGAGTTAGGTCAGGTCCCTGGGAACCAATCATCAAGACAAATGGGTATCATTTGTGGAGTGGTTATATGTTGTCTGGCAGGCCAAATTATGAGAAACAAGGGTAAATAAGGAAAATCTATGTGGCCTGAGGAGATGATCACAGTCCCGGCCTTAAAGAAAGATATCCTCAGATGGACTATGTCGAACCTGAGGTAGTATTTAGATCCAGAAATCCCTCGGTCCAATTGTTTGTGTTACTACATCAAAAAAAAAGTCTGAAAAAAAAGTCTTGTATGGTGAGGTTAGTATATTCATAGTAATCATGGTTATCTTTTGGTTCTCATTGGGGTCCCCCCTCATCATTATAATGCCATACATATTGGAATGACTGATTGTATAGAAAGAGACAGAAATCCCATTACAGACCTAGTGCCATCAAAATGTGAGAAGCAAAAAAAAAAAAAAAACCATGAGAATCAGAGAGCTGCCTTTAGGAGTAGCGAAAGGACTCTTCCCAAGCGCTTGTAGATATTGCCTGATGGAGAACGCTGCCAGTTAGGATATTTAGGTGGAAGTTATTCTCCCATTCCATTGTGGAGAGTTTAATTGTACAGTGTGAATGAATTCCCACTGAAGAGCCCATTAGGTTTGCCCAATCCTCTGCTTTTCGTGGATGTGCCTGCGAGGTTAACTCAATTCTGTGGAGTACCAGCGGTAGCTGTTGTTAGTGGGGCTAATTTTCCAGGGCTGGGATGACAGGATGGGAAGGGGTTGCCTGAAGGCCTTTCAGAAGACAAAAGAACAGAAACAAGTAAAGCATTGTTATACAAATCCAGTACTTGTTGGCTAAACACGTTGGGGAGGTTCTGTGTGGCTTTTAGAGAAAAAATCCTTTACGGCTTCTGTTGAAAACAAAAGATGGTCCCCAGTTTAATAAGAAATCTTTTCCCAACAGGGAGATAGCACATCATAAGACAATCAAAAGTTCATGACTAAATATTTGGCCTTCAAATTGATATATCAGGGCTGGGGATATAGCTGAGGGGTACAGTGCCTGCCTGGCAGGCATCAGGTACTGAGTTTGATTCCCAGCATCAAAAAGAAAAAAACAAAAACAAAAAAATTGACATATCAAAGTGGCATAAATAAACTCTCACTGGGGTTCCCTTCTACCCTGATTGTGGCTATAGATCTGGAGAGAGTGATCAGAGGAGGTTAAAACTCAGCAAGGCACTCTGGTATCTAAGGAAACGGATTTGCTTACCCATATGTCCAAGGCTCTCCAGGGGTACTTGGATGGTGCTGGAGATATTTTCTGATGGGGGCGTTGGGAATTGCCTCGGGCTCCTTCAGTCTTCATCCACTGGGCTGGCATTTCAAGTTTTGACTGGCTGCGTCTCTGGGGAGTCAGTCTTCCAAAGCCACGGGTTGAGATCAGCACTTGAAACACCTGGTGGGGCCCAGGTGGTGATGTGAACATTCTCGAGCCCTGTGACCAGTCAGTGTCTTTGCACTTAACGCAAGAACTTTTTCTCTTTTCTCCAGGTTTTTCCTTGGAAAATCTGGGCTTTTGAGTTTTCCACTTGTGGTGCCCATTATTTTTGCCTGTCTTTGATCTTAGTTCCTTTTCCTTTTGCCCTCTTTCTGATCCCAGTTGTTGAACATGTGAAGGCCATGTCAGCAATTGAGCAAAAGTTGTTCAAGGTCCCATCTGAAGTCGTTGCAGTTTCTGCTGGATAGCTGGGGTGGACTGCCTAATAAAACGTCCCATGACAGCCCTTCCCTCCTAGAAGGGTGTGTGAAGATTAGTGTACTTTTGGAAGACTTCCTCTAGCTGGCTATGAAAGACAGCTGGATTTTCTTCCTTTTCTTTGGTAATCTCTGTCTTTTTGTAGTTTACAGGTTTTCTGCTACCATTTCAGCTTTCATCTGTAGTCCTCCAATAGTGTTTTAATTCCAATTTGGATCAGTATGTGCTACAGTAACATTTCCTGGGTGATTTCTCTTTCTATTATAAACTGATTATCTGTATATCACCTTGCTTACTCTAGGAGACTTTTTGTTTTTCTTCTGGTCTGCAACAGGTAGCTAGAATAAATTGCGTATCTCACCAAGAAAGGTCAAAATCTAGGGATAAAGTCTGGAGGTCATCTGCAAACCTAGAAGGAGCCTCAGAAAATCAACCCAAGTGCTTGTTGATGTCTGTGACTGAAAAGGGACTTGGACCCAGACAATCCCTTCTGCCCCAGTAATCTTGAGAAGCAGGAGAGCTTTTGACCTGGAAGAGAAAGATGTTCCATTCCACATATGTCCTGCAGGACTTAGTGTGGCCTTGGGGTCGCTGGGAAGAGTTTGTGGTGCCTTAGGCCTCTCTGAAGAGCTGGCCACAGATGGGGTTCTGAGTCACTGGGGGAGGACAGTGCGTGTACACTGGCTTGAGGATAAGGAGGAGGTTGAGGGGGTTCTGCTTGGTTCCCCGGAGAGACTGTGGTAATCTGAAGAGGGGTCACCAGTAATATCAATTTCTGGTTCAAAAGCCTTTTTAAGGGTGGTATCTCTTGGATGTTTGCAGAGGGGTAGCTTTTGATAGAGGGTCATAAAAGCTTGGACATGAGAAATTTTTGGCCATTTTCTTTGCCTTTTGAAAGAGATTTAATTAGAGAATAGTTATATAATTTAGACTGCCATTTTTTGGCCACTGTCCTCCATCCCCCAGTTCATACTGGGTCCAAACTTTATTACAAATGGTGTCTCATTATTAAGGATACAGCCTCATGGTGAGGTGGAGGATTAGCAGTATACTGTCCTGCTGCTTGGTAGAGAGAGAAGACTAGATCTGGGATCCTCCTGAGGGCACCCCACAGAAGGATGGAGACCTGTTGAGCTCTGGGACATCCCCATAAGAATTCAAATTTCCTACCAGACATCTCTTGTGGAGCAGGTGGCCCCTGTGCCTTTTTGTTCATTGTTGTCTCTCTCTCCATAATTTATGACCTCAGGTCAGGCCTTAGGGCTTAAGTGGACGCTCTGACCATGGGCCTTGAACTAATTCCATATGCATCCCTCATCCTTGTGCCCAGCACAGGAGGCCATAAAGAAGGCCCATTGCTGTGGGGCAGACTAGAGCCAGTGTTGGGCCCTGGCGCAGAGTGATTTTCTCAGTGACTTTTTCAAGTATCATGCATGCCTTACCTAACCACATGACTCCCAAAAACTGTACTGTAGTTCTAGGCCCTTTGCCTGTGGGGATTTGATGGAGGCCACTACAAAGCAGACCTGAACAGGACTTAAATTAATCAACTGGCTTTTCATGTTCCCTTGTGAATCTGCCCAAGGCCTAGGCTCCCTATCTGGAAATGGCAGACTCATAGTAAGTGAACCTCTGTAAGTCACTAATCCCTACTAAAACATGTAGTGGTGGATGAAGCTGGACAGCCTCAAAGGACAAGACAAGATCACAGCCAAGGACACCTGGATCTGATGGCAACTAGATAAAGACTATAGCCGCAGGCATCTCTTGAGTGGATTAACCTAATATCTTACTTAGAGAAGTCCTTGAGTGATTCTGCCTTTCTTGAGTACTCCCCTCCCTTCTTCTGATAACCAAATAAATACAGGCCACTCAGAGAAGGTCTTGGTCTTAGCCCTAAGAGAATCTCGAATTTTGTGAGAGGGCTTTGATCCTCTTGGAGCCCTGAAATCATTCCATTTGCCACTTTTTATTTAGCCTCCACCATACACTTGTTTGGGACATTGCAGACCTGATCAACCTGCAATAACTAAGGGATATTATTAACCCAATAGGGGTTGGTATTCCACCCCTGCTCCTTTAGGTGTCCTTCAGCTGTCTTCTAAATCTGTAAGACACTCAGAGGTTAGCATGATTTCATCTATGTGATAAAACATTTTTATGGTGGGTGGGCAGGGTAGTAAGTGAATGTCCCAGGTCACAATCCCCCAATGGGGGAGCTGTGCAGGTTTCCCTAGGGGAGCACTTGAAAGGCCTGTTTCAGTCTATTCCAGGTGAGCTTAAACTTGTCCCAGGATTCAGCAGCTAAGGAAATACTAAAGAAAATGTTAGCAAAATCCAAAAGATCATGAGAGGAGGCCATAGTTTGCTGCTGTTTTTCAGTCAGAAGACTGATGGTGGGTGCAGGAGCCTGGGTTAAGGCACCACCTCAGTTACCTCTGTAATCTACAATCATTCTCTGGGAGCTGCCCAGCTTCTTTTGTCAACTCTCTTGCTCTGTCAGCTGCACATCGCTGGCTTCACAGTCTACTAATGAAGAAATCTGACTGTGCAGTGCAGGGTGTGCCTCAACAGCGTGTTCACCACGGTAGAACCTTGGTCTTTTTTTTTAACATCTCCAAATATGGACTTTCCAATGACAAGTCTGTTAGATTATGTTTAAACTGACTCAGGACAACCTTATGATTTTAGCAGAGTCCCTTGTGATAATTATCATCAGGTACTGATGCATAACAAGTTTTGTTTTTCATCTTCCCAACTCCAACCTTTCCTTTTCAATCAAAAGGTAGGGCTGACTCGAGTGACTCCCTTGTGGTATTCATAATTCCCATGCTTGCCATACAGCCCCCTTGTCCTTATGAGAGATTATTTGAAGACATCACTAATCAGTCATTGCCAGAAAGTTGTTTGGGTTGTTAGTCTTGTCTGGTTCCATGTGTGTGTGGGAGATTGGCAATTGAAAGTCAGTGTTACAGCCTCTTTAGCCACATTCTAAAGGAGATTTAGAAGGAACAGATCTTGGGCCTAACAAAACCAGTAAGGGCAAAAACAGAACAACAAAGCACACAAATTTCCTTTCATAACACCCCTCATCCTCCACGAACTTTCTCTGTATACTGGGACCTCCTAGTTTTGCCTCTATCTTTTCTTTTTCCATACTGGTAGGGGAAAACAATCTTATCACCAAAAATATATTCGTGTACCTATAACTTTCTTTACATCTTCTTTATCCTACTTAGTGTTTCCTTCTGTAAAAGCCTAGTGGCCTCTTGGATTGTCAAATGCCCTAATACTTTTCCCCGCTTTGGTTTCAGAGTTGACAGATGTTTACATTCCAATCAGGACTGGTTGAACAACTTAGTTTCCTGTAATCTTGAATAGCAGTATCATCTTAGCACAAGCAGGAAGCAAAGCATGTTAACCCTATATTTGCAGTGTAAAAACTGTCCTGATGCAGAAGAAATGGTCTAAGTATGCCAATTGGACAAAAACAGCTATTCAAATTGGAACCCAAAAGCCCTTTTTAACTCCTTACAGGTTACCAGGAAGGTTGGTTTCCTCTTCTGATACTCCTAGAGAGGACCTAACCCCAACTTTGTTTCCCATTAGGACACAGTGTGGGCAGCACACTGTTGCACAAACATAAACCTGGCAGATGTGTGAGAGTTGCCTTGAGCCCAGTGGTGCCAACAGTGTTGTTTCATGATCAAGTTACCCTGTGACAGGAGTCTTCAAGCAGCAGATAGCCTATTGGCATGTAGCTGTTTGCATATGTTGACAACTAAGACAATGAGACAAGAATCTCCTTCCTCCTGGCTGGCTTGCCACCAGCCCTGGGGTACCTGCTTGCTTCATCTCTGGCTTCCTTACACAGGTCCTAATGCTAGGTCCCTGGCTGCAGGCTCAGAAGCTCCACTTACCAGGAGGCTCTGACTTGGGACTCTCAGACAGCAGCCCAGGTAGTAAGTGACCTGCCTACTTCTGTGGTACTGGAGATTGAGCCAGGAGCACTGCACCACTGACTATACCCTCACACCATTTTACTTCTTGAGACAAGGTCTCAAAAAGGACATGCAGGATAAAACCTGTGGGTCATCTCAGCACTGGTATATAACTAAAAAGTGCACTTTTGAAAAATATTCTGTGTAATTGGTATACCATGTGTATATGATTTTTCTTATATGTGGTTTTGGAAAAACCACTTCTTACAAGTCTAGCATGCATACTGGCACCTGTATACTGCCTACAGGCCTCAGGGTCTGCCTGGACAGAAGGAACTGCTTTTGGTCAAAGCAGAGCACTCCCTGCTGGGGCAAGTTCTACACAGTGAGCTGACCCCTGGCACATGGGACTTGATCCCAGTGTCTCTCACTGTTCTTCGTCTGCAGCCCTCACCTTGGCTGGCCTGGGCTCCTTAGGTAAGGCTCAATGATTTTGTATCCTTGTCTGACTCATTGACAGGTTCAGTGTGGTTTTTGGACCACTCATTTGACCCTTTTGAGCCTTTCTTCATCTGTAAAATGGGGAAACTGCCCCCTCTACCTCCCTGTCAGCACTGAGAATTGAACCCAAGGTCTTTGTACTAAGCTATAACCCCAGCCATCCCTCTTTTTATACCAGGACTCAAACTCAGGACCTTGCACTTGCCAGGCAGGTGCTTATGCCATTGAGCTATGTCTCCCAGCCCTTCTTTAAACATTTAAATATTGAGACAGGGTTGCACCAAGTCACTAAACTGCGACTGTGATCCTCCTGCCTCAGCCTCCCAAAGTGCTGGTATTACAAGTGTGTGTCACCATGCCTGGCGGAAGCGGACCCTTTTTTGCTATAAGATGTGAGGATTCAGTAAGATACTGCATGCTGTGTGCTGTTTAAGCATAAGGGAATATTCAGAGCTTAAACTGCAAAGGTGGTTTTAAGGGATGCCCTGGTTTAGATCTGGTACATTCCCCAAAGGCCCCTCCGTCCAAGGCTTGGTGCCCGGGGAACCTTTAGGGTCTGGTGAGACTTACGCAGGTCCTTGGGAATGTGACCTTGCGGGGATGGCAGCACCCGGCCTGTCCCTGCTCTTCTCTTTGCCCCCAGGCTTGTGAAGTGAGAGCTTTGCTCTACCACTTCCTCGCCAAAGCAGCAGGGCCATGGCCACTGACACCTCTGAAAGTGTGAGCCAAAAGAACCCTTCCCCTTTACAAGGGGATTCTGCTCAGGCATTTTGTTACAGTGATGGAAAGGACAACGTAACATGTTAAAAATACCACAAAATTCAATTGCAGAACTGAACTGGGAAGGGAATTTCCTGGAGGTCCCTGCAAGTAACTTTAGGAGACACACATTGCACAGATTTTGGAAAACGTGCATCATGTATATCTTTTCATTTGCATAAAACCTTACTGCAGTAAACTCAACCTTTATGTAGTTGTTCAACCCCAGTTCACTAAACTAGTCCCAGATATGTAGTGGCTTAACAATGTACATGTACTTCCTGTTCCTGTAACAATCCATTGCAGGGTTTGGGTGGTGGGCAACCAGCTCTCCTGAGATGGGGACCCAGGCTCCTTCCAAGTAAGGACTACGCACTACCTGTGCCTGGTTGTTATTTGCATCCAGCCACTGTCAGAGAGGAGCCCAGTGAACACGTATGGTTTTTACACTTCTGTTCACAATGCCCTGGAGAAAAGTTAATGCAAGGCTCTGACTGCAAGGAAGGCTGGGAAATGCAGTCTAGCTGCGTGCACAGAGGGAGAAATGCATCTGGGTAGTTGGCAGTTGACAGATGAGGAAAATACTCTAAACACGACTAACCAGCTTGCCATAATTAGTTGGTCACAACGGAGTGACAAAGCCAGGACTGTAGCCAGATTTGATAACCATGTCTGGGCACTTGACATCAGCCCCCATCTTACCTGGACACTCGCCTGCTGCCCGCCTCACTCTGTAACCTGGCCTCTCCCTCGCAGATAGAGGGATCTCAGTACACCTACTCTGGATCACCAGGGACGATGACGGAAAGGGACCTCTCAGCCTGCCTCCCCCTCCTCCAATCTTCTTTTAGCCCTTATCCATGGGCATGTGGGTCTGGAGGGCAACCGAGCTGTAGAGTGACACAGCTGCACCTGAGCCCCAGTCTGACTCCACACTGTTGTCCCCAGAGTAAGAAAGGACAAAGGCCAGCTTCAGGCCAGACTTTTATTTTTACAGAAGCAGTGGCCCCACAGCACAGGAACACGAGTCCGAGAGGCACAGCCCCTGCAGCTGCAAGCCTGACAGGGGACACTCATGCCTTTCTCCTTGGTCCCCACGACCAAAGGAAGAAATAATCACACACCATACACTACCACAGCCATTCCCACCCCTCTTCCCTTTCACTAACAGCCAATAATCCATCCTTTCAGGCAAGAGAAACAGCTATAACTCTGAGCTCACAGAAACCCTTCATGCAGCCAAGAAACTAGAACTCTGGAGGGGAGAGGCACATTGCTCTTTACACTCACTGCCCACTGGTACTAAGTTCAACTCCACTGGAAGCCTGCTGCAAAGATGGGACAGACAGGCTGTAAGGGAAAGCTGGAACTCAGCTCACCATGCTTGGAAGACTCCTCTTGCTGGGGTCTTGTTTACCTGAGGCTGGTGTGATTCCAAAATACTGTTCCTTCTAGGCCCCAGGTAAGGTCTGTGGAAGGCTGGATTTTGGTCAGAGGACTAAGGGTGACAGCGTCTGTGGCTACAGCCGGGGGCTCCGGGATGGCAGCTCTGATGGCGCAACGACAGCACTTCAGCTGCTGGATTCATCTAGCTCGGGTAACCTTTCATCTACACCAAGTAGAGTCATCAGTTCAGCACCGAGCAAGAGGTCACACGTGCTGGGACTCGTGTGCTTCTCAGACTACAGAGCAAGGGCCAAGTGGGGCCCCTTGACTTTGTGAAGGCCTCAAAGGCACCCAGTGCCTGCAAGACCACGCTAGGACACTGCAGTGAGCCCAGCCCTGTGGGGAAGGGAAAGTGTCCTTCAGTCAGGGGGTGGCCTCACAGATTCCGGCATGCGGATGGGTAAGATGGACACTTCCTGGACAGCCCCAGATGAACTCTGCTGAAAATGAGATGGGACTGAAGGACCTTAAGTAACAGATAATCCCTAAGTGTCACCTGCATCATTTACTTTTCTTCTTTCAACATAAACAGGGGTTGGACCCCTGGGTTTTGCAACAGTGGTGTCTAAGATTTTAGTTGGAAGACCTCTGGGGAAGTCTCATCTGGACCACTGTAACAGGTGAGGAAATTGTAGCTTGGAGAGACGAACACTTGCCTGGGGACGCACAGCTTGCAGACAGGCGCAGGGACTGAGCGCCAAGCCCAGAGTCCAGTGTCACCAATCACTGCGGCGATTGGCTCAGCTCTCTATGTCCCTTACGGACCCCAGTGCCTTCTTCCAGGACACAACTCTGGGTCTGCAGCTGCAGCTGGCAGTTCTTAGGATGGAGTTGCATAAACAACCACTCTTGGATAGCAAGGCAGAGGGAACTGCAGAAGTTCCCTTTCCTCTGAAGGAAACAGAAGCTAACTTTCTCTGAGCGTAGGATTTGTAAGGCACTGAAATTAACTAAGCTGGAGGTGGGATAAAGAAAAGGGAAGATGAGGGGTGGGAGAAATCCAGCTGATGCTTTTTTCTTTCAGCCTTATAGCGAGACTCCTCACAGAAACACAACGATGGGGACGTCATGTCCCCCGTGCTGCAGGGCAGCAAGGATACATCCACCGTGACTAAGTTGGTCCTGGAACGTGACAGGGTCTAGGAGGTGGGAAGCCAAGAATGAGTCCAGGTGCTTGGGATCCAGCTCAGAACTCAGACCCCTCTCCAGTGGCATCCTGGACATGGCTCTTTGTGGGCTCAGTGATGGCTAGGGCAGGCCTGTAGGCCTGAACGAACAGGATATGGGGCAGGACGTCGCCAAGGACAGCAGAGAGAACTTTGGGATTGGACCTGGCTTTGGCACAGCACATCTTGGACTTGCCTGCCCCACTGTTGCCCCCTGGGGTCCTGGGTGGGGAGGAGCCTTCCTTTTCCCCGTGTGGGGGAGGGGGAGGGGCCTCTTCTGGCCAACTCAGGCAATGGCGGTGCAACTCCAGGGCGTCCCCTTCATCATTCCAGCCAAACCTGTGCAAGGGTGACCTAGCAGGGAGGCTTTCTGGATTCAACTGCTGAACCCACAGCACTTTAGTCAGATAGGATACTGAGTGGTAAGTAATAACAGCTACTGTGAACAAAGCACCTCCCATGTGACAGATGCTGACTTAGATGGCGGCCTGCAGGTACAATCACCCGCTTCATCAGATGGAGGACTGGAGCACAGGGGTTCAAGCGGCACACCCAGAGGCACACACTAATTAGTGGCAGCCCTGGGACCCGGACTCAGGGTGGTCTGACTCCAAGTCCCATGTACTTTGCACTTGACCGGGCCGCCCCACACATGACGGGGATGCTGGCGGGGCCGTCTGGGTGGAATTTCTGCAGGGGTTTCTTTCTGAAAATGGGTTTGGGAAAGCAGCCAAGCTCGGTGAAGGGAAGGCACAGGTCCACCCGCCTGCGTCTGTCTCTTCCGGAGGCTGGGCTCAGTGTCTTGCGGCCTTGCAGATCTTGTCGTACACCTCGGGGAAGGCGTCCTGGCAGCCCAGCTGCTTGCGCAGCTTATGGTACAAGGAGCCATCAAACATCTCCCAGAACTCCTCCCGGTCCATGTAGCAGTCGGCATACAGCATCTGAAACCTGAAAAGGGAGAGGAGAGGTGAGGGCTTGGGAGGTGTTGCCAGGAGGCGCAGGGGGGTGACAGGTGCGTGAGATGAGCCACTCACCCATGTACACTCCGCACAAACTTCTCCAGCTGCCGCATGCAGGACCTGGCCTCAAAGTGCTTCACACGAGGCTCTCCATAAGCGCCGATGTCCACATAGAGCTCAGTCTCGTCTCCCTTGGGGTGCACCAGGCCCGGCTGGCTGGGCAGGATGAACGGACACAGCCAGATGGGGTAGACCTGGGGAGGCCGGCGAGGTGGGCACGGGTGCCTCTTCTCTAGCAGGTGACACTCCCACCCTCCCACAGGGGCCCTGTCTGCTGCCCACAGCATCGGATCCTGCCAGCCCTGACGCTACCACACAGGAGCCGTTCACAGAAGTGCTCGCCACCAGGGCCACTGCCAAGTGATGAGGCCTCTGCAGGTTTAGGGACAGGGCCTGATTTTATAGGTGGCAAAACCGAGGCTGAGAGGCAGGCATGCCTGCCCAGGTAGGTGGGCTGTGGGCTCAGGGGAGAGGCTATGAAGTTCCGGGGCCACGCCGGCAGCCACTCACATGGATGTCGTTGTGGAAAGTGTGCAGGGCCTGCTGCAGGCACTTCATGGGCACCAGCATGTCCTGTACCACGTGGTGCTGCTCGTATAGCTTGCGCAGGGTCTCACCCTGGGTCAGCTTCAGCAGTGAGATCTTGGGGGGCACCATCCAGCCAAAGAGGTAGCGGAAGACAGGGTTGTTGCCAAAAGGGATGATATCCTGAAAGACCAATGTTGGGATAGTGGGAGGGAGAAGGAACCCTGGATGAGGGTGTCCTGGGGCCAGGACCCAATTCTATCCTTGATGTTGCACGATCTGGGTTCAAGCCACAGTTTGGAGAACGTGAGCTACTAGGACTTCACCAGGAAGGTTTACCAGCTGTGACCACCTTGGGCTGGCTCCTTAATTTCTCAGCATTCCATCTCCCCATCTGGGCAGAGGGACTTGTGAGGCTAATGACAAATCCAACAGAAGACACTCACCCAGTGTCTGAAACAGACTGGTGAGGCGGCTGTCATTCCATAAACAGAGACGAAGCCAGTGAGAAGAGTAATGCCCAGAGAGCTTAACCAACTTCCCTAAGGCCACACGGCAGAGACAGCTTCCACAGGGTGGGTGAAGTCCACCCAGGCTCCACAGGAGTGCACGGGCTTCTGGCATCCTGCCCACTCACCTGCTCCCTGACTCAGTGTCCCCGAAACCGCGCTGAGCAGACGCTGTCCTTCCTTTCCGTGCCTTGGGCCACCTTACTCAGCACAGTGGCTCCCCCAACGTGCTCTGACCATGTCAGTGTCACTGTGACTGAGGAGACTTTGGCCCCTAGCTCACAATCTCCCTCCCAGCTGAGAGCACCCAGTGTGCCGCTGGCACCCCATCCCCACAGCTCCCAGGGCCCTCAAAGCCAAGGACAGTCCTTTGTTCATTAGTCATAGGTACTTCTGGAGCTGGGTGCTGGCCTGTGTCCTTAAGGTGCCCACTCTCAGGTGTGCAGGAGGGACAGGCACTGGACCTCTGGGTGGAGAAGGTGACCGGGGTCCATCAGACTAGAGACCAAAGAAGCCACAGGTAGCAAGCAGCAAAGGCTGAGCGACTTTCCCGCATGATGGTGGAATCACCACCCCTAGGGCAGGGCCCACGTGATTTCCTCTGCTTTTGAGGTTACCCAGGGCTAGGACACCGCAGCAGCTCAGCAAACCCCATGGCTTTTCTCACTCAGTTGCTTCTGGAAAAGCTGCCCGTGCCCATGGTGGAAATCACAGAGCACAAAGGTGATGCTCCCTGCACCTGCCTGATCCTGCTCCATGCCAGCCCAAGCTCTCTTTTCCCTAAGAGCAGCCATGGGCATAAATGACTGCCTGCCTTTCTGGAGATGCGTGGTGCACAAATTAGCAGAGACCGAGAAACACCCAGGCACCAACCCACAGACTGCGGCTTCTCGGTGCGCCCTGCTCCTCGCTGGGCCTGCGTGTCAGAGCGACGCTGCTGCATTCTGTCCAGGATGCCTGACACTGGCCTGCAGGGCTGCCAGTCTTTGCCCATAGCTGGGTTACACCTATTCGTTCACGTGGTGGCTTTGGCTGCTGTAAGGCAACAGGGCACAGAAGTGACCAGAGAGACTGGGTGATCCACAGAATCAGAACCAGTGACTCTCGGGCCCTTTCCACAGATGGTGCCAACCTGCTCTGCTCCATGGATCCCCTGCAAATTAAACAGGTGACGGGCACTCGGACTACTCTCAAATCCCTCCAGTGAGTACCCTTTGCACATGTCTTTGTCCGTTTATATGCCCATTTACCGGCGAAATAAATTCCTAGAAATGGAACATTCTAGATTAAATAGCAAGGACAACTTTAATATAGCCTATTTCAAGAGCCTCACTGTTTAATACTTTCCCAAACAACAGGGGACACCGCTCCCACACCAGCATTTTCAGACCTCAGCCACGTCACTCGCTGTGAGGGAGCCTGGGGCACCTTTCTCAGGTCAGCCTGGGCTGTCAGCTGAAACTGCCCCTCTTTTCCTGATTTCAACAGCTCACACGCCCTTCTCCTTTCCCACCTCACCTGCCCCATGACTCATGCTTCCGTCTCTCAGTGGCCTTGTGTCCTGTGTCCCTGGTCTACTCCTGTTCCATGTTTACCCACTCTGCACTCAGAACTGACTGATGGCCCCTCCCAGGAAACCACCAAGTGTGACCCTGCCGTGCCTTCACCGTTTCTCAGTCATCCCAGTCCCTCCTGCACTCTGACCCGTTGCAGCAAAGCAGAATCAGCACGGCAGTATCAGGCTGAGCCAACTGGCCACAGTCCCTTGGCCGCCCCGGGCTCAGAGCAGGCCCTGGCTGTCCCCAGACCCTGATGCGGGCTTCCCATGAGCCTCTTGCCTCTGGGCTTGACGGAGCCTTAGATTCTCCTGGTCCCTCACTGCGGCTCCCATACCTGTTCCTCCTGCTTCCCAAGAACCACCCTCAGCAACACTGAAGCACGCTGCTCTCCCCCGGAGTCCTCGTACCTCCCTCCCGCATGGCTGCTGGATCCTGGGCCACTGTCAGCCTCTCCCAAAGCAGTTTCTGGTGACCTCAGAATCCAGGGATACTCCCACCTATGCTCTGGTCTCTGGGTTCCCTGGGGTCCTCTTACCTTCCAGGGGTCTTATCCTCTACTGACCCCAGCCAGGACTTGCCTGCTACATTCCAAAGTGGGAGACAACACTACAGCCCCTACGGACCCAGGTTAGCACTGACACCAGCTTGCTGGCCACACCTGGCCCCTGGCTGCTCCAGCAGCAGTTTTCTGGGGGGTAGCTCCACCACCCTGACTCCCTTCCACCTAAGCCTGCTTCCTATGCAGAGCTGAGCAGCTGACAGCTACTGGGCCCTTCGGGAGAGTTTGCTGCTCCCCTAGGCCATCACAGCATCTCCATCTTCGTCTCCATGGCTGCCGCCCAAAGCACTGGCCCTCTGCCACCACCATCATTCCTTCTGGCTCAGTGTCCTGACTTCAACTCTGCCTGGGCACCAGTGCATCGCAGTCCCTTCTGTCACTGAGGCCTCACAGCCTCCCTGCCTGGCTGGCTTGGAATGTCCCAAAGTCACTCATGCCCCCTGCGTGGCCTCCCCCATACTAGGTTCTCACTGTCCACCTCTGCTGCCCCACCCCGCAGCCACACCCCTACCTGGGAATTTGCCATCACACAGCCCAGGAAGCCCAAGGTGGCCTCACAGTCCTGGCACTTCCCCAGCAAATGAATTTCCCTCCCCAGGGCCAAGTCACGGGTCCTCTCAAGCCTTCAGCAACCATCCACCTCCACTGAAACTTTCGCCTGTCAGTTTCACTGCAAAATTAGAAGCAATCCCCCATCACCCTCCTGTCCTGTCCCCAGCTAGCACTCCCATGTATTCTGCTCCTCTCTTACCTGCGCTCCCACTACAAGGCCACCTCTGAACACACCCTCACCTGCACCATCCTTCCCCTTTCCAGCAGGCCACTCCCCGACACAGAGCCATGCTGTCTTCTCTCCCACCCGAATCACACCACCACACCACCACAAGCCCTGTTGCGGGACCACAGCCTGCCAGCCAACTGCCACCGCTTCCATGCAGACGCGGCTGGTCAGACTGGTCCTCGCTATCTCCCTTCCTGTCTCCCATTCTCTCCGACTCAGCAGTTGTGGTTTCACCCCCACTGCTCAAGGTCACCGATGGCCTCTGCAGACTCAGGTGGCAGGATCGAACAGTGCTGTCTGTCCCTCTCCCTTCCTCTATCCTCGTGTATTTTCTTCTGTGCTGGGGTGACCCTAGATCTCACGCATGCCAAGCAAGTGCTCTACCGCTGAGCTACGCCTCAGCTCGTCTCACTTGGTCAGAGTCCCCACTCAGCTCTGAGGTGCCCTGTCCTCCCGGTCCACCCCCAAACCTGCTGGCACTTTCCCCCGCTAGTCTCCCTCCCTGAACCTGTAGGGCTGGGCTCTTGCACCTTTCTCTCACCTGCTTCCATGGCTTTAGGTAACATCTGTCCACTTCAGATGCTCACATTTACGTGTGTGGCTCCACCCCTGCTAAACCCAGGAGTGCTGCCACACGAGCACTTAGTGTCCTACCTGGGTGTCACAGGCATCTCAGACCAATGTGTGTCAGACCAAACTTTCACTTTCCCCTCCGGACACCACAGCTTTCCGCGGCAGTCAAGGGCACCCTGTGCACCCTATTTTTGGGCTCCCAACCTTGGAGGTGCTCACACCACAGCCAATCTGTCTGGAAGTCCTGCAGCTGGCTCACCCCTCACACTCTCTTAAGGTCTGACGCTTCCTTCCTCCTCCACTGCTGTTACCCAGACAACAGTAGTCTTCCTTCTCCTCCTCCACTCCTACCCTACACCCCAGGCACTCTCCCTTCAATGCCAGAGATCTTTAAAATAAAAATCAGGCCATGTTGCTTTCCTGCTCAAAGCTGCCCTGATTTCCTATCACAGGTAGAGGAAAACAAAGTCCCTCCTTGACCTACAAGGAGCCGTGAGATCCAGCCTCTGGCTGCTGTCTGACCTCTTGCCACTTTGGCTGGAGGTCAGCAGCCTTCTTGCTGGTTTCTAACACAGGCAGCCCCGCTGGGAGGACGGCTGAGCATGTACTAAAGAGTGCTGCCAGCCGATGAGCACAGCATCACACATGCAACGAACAAAATGAAAGAGCCAAACCTTAGCGCTCTCAGAGGAAAGCAGGTAGATCTTCCTGACTGTACATTTGGCAACAGTCTGTTTTTTTCCTTCTTTTTGAGATAAGGTTTCACTATGCAGTTCAGGCTGCCCTGAACTCACTTTGTAGCCCAGGCTGGCCTGGAACTTGTGCCGATCTTCCTGTCTTAGCCTGCTGAGTGCTGGGATTGCTGGCGTGTGCCACCATGCCTGGCCTAGCAATAGAGTTTTAAATACCACAGTACGAGCATGAGCAACCAATGGGACTGGACTTAAGCTACATTGAAAGGGCTTTACCAAGAAAGTGAACAGAAACATACAGAAGTCATCTGCACATGGTGTATCTGATAATACTGACACCCAGAACAGTAAAGAACACTGCCAGCTCCACAGCAAAGACAAACACAGCCCCGTTAAAAATGGACAAAGATCTGAACAGAGTTCACCAAAGACACATGAATGGTCAACAAGCACATGAAGTGATGCTCAAAGCCATGAATCCAGAAGGAAATGCAAATCAAGCCATAAGGAAATGCAATTTCACACCCACTAGAATGGCTATGTAACAACAAGCACTCAAACACCAGGAAATAAGCGTGGTGGAAATGCCAAAAACCTGCAGCACTCATTCACTGCGGGGCGGTGGGGGAACAGCCAGGTGGCTCTGCAATACGTAACACAGAATTGCCATGCAATCTGGCAACC
The DNA here is from genome assembly GCF_000276665.1 of Chinchilla lanigera. Classification (NCBI taxonomy): domain Eukaryota; kingdom Metazoa; phylum Chordata; class Mammalia; order Rodentia; family Chinchillidae; genus Chinchilla; species Chinchilla lanigera. The sequence goes on along the minus strand of NW_004955464.1, from coordinate 4,549,351 downwards.
GTCTCCAGGTGTATTTATACCCAAAGGAGCAGACAACTGGAACTCAAACAAATACTTGTGGATGAATATTCACAGTGGCGCTGCTCACTATGGCCAGAAGGCTGAAACAGCCCAAATACCCAACAACAGACGTGTGGAAAAGCCAAGTGTGGTAACGGAGTACTACTCAGCCAGAGAAAGAAACAGAAACATGACTGGAAACATACACAGAAGCACTATGCAAAAATGAAAGATGCCAGTCACACTGGGCACATCCTGCACGATTCTTGCTTATAGAAAGTGTCCGGAACAGCAAATCCTTAGAGGCAGTCAGTTAAAAGTTGCCACAGGGTGGGGGGAGGGATGGACAGCGACTTTGTAACAGGTGTGAGGTTTCCTTTTGGGATGAAGCAAAGGTTTTGGAAGTGGACAGAGGTGGTGGGTACACTGCACTGTGCAGGAATTAAGTTCTGTGAGCTGTCTACGTGACAGCTGTTAATTCTGCTAGCCCGTGGTGGCTGTCCCTCTGCCTGGGCTCTCTGCTGTCCCTGTGTTCAGGTCCCTGCTCACAAACATCTCTGGGGGGCCTTTCCTGATGTCACCCCCACCCCTCCCACACACTAGCAAATTCTTGCCTACTTTTCCAAGGCACCCCAATGGGCCTTCCCATTGGGGGCAGAGCTGGCCACTTCCTCCTCCTGCTCTTGGCTCTGCACAGAGCAGAACCCATCTGCTCAGAAGGCTGACACTTCCTGAAGGAAGCAGAGGTCTGTGTTCCCTGAAATGCGGGCCAGGAGCCCACTCCCAGAACCGGTTGGTGACAGCATACTTAGGTCACTGTTCTGCTCAGGTCCCTTGGGACAAAGCTGGGGAAAAAACAGCCTCACCTGGAGCTCCCAGAAGATGCTGCGAGTGTGGCGGTGGTAGTACTGTCTCAGGGGAATGTACTCCAGGCCCTCCCGGTTTGTCTTCAGGTAGTTCTCCACGTGCTTGAAGAACCAGGGCTTGTAGTAACTGCCGATGCTATTCAGCTGAAACGACAGAGGCCACAGTGATCAGCACAGAGCTGAGTGTCAGCCACCACCTGGGAGTAGCAGCAATACAGGCTGCTTGCTAGCAGCATGGCTGGCCTTTCTAGAGCTGTCAGGTCATCACCACCTTCAGAGTCTCAACTGCCAGGCAGGCTTGGGTACAGCGGTGCTCTCTGCAGACACTGAAGCTGTAGGTGGTGCACTCAGGGCTACATCACTAGCTCCAGATCGTCTACCACGATGCAGGGCTCTATGCAGGCAGCTCCCTCCTCCTGCCTCACCAGGCCAGAGGTCACCCCTCACTGCAGTGCACCGCTCAGCTCTAAGGGACCCTGGCACTTCCCTGCTGGCCCCGGACCCAGCTCTACAGTCCTCGGCACAGCACTCCCCCAAGGAGCTCCTCCTCCTTGGGCACAAGGTGGAAGTGCGCCGGAAGGAACTCGCCCGCTCTTGGGCACTGGCCCCCATCCACTGACTTTCTTCAGCCCCAAATGGCTCATTTGCTGTGGGCCCTGAGATGACTTAGCCTCTCCGGGCCTCTGCTCCCTCAGCCGTGAAATGAACTGTGGTGGATGCTCTCGGGCAGTTGCACAGGCTGGGTACCCTGGGAAGCACACAAGCTCTGGCCTGGGTAGCTGGGGCCAGATCCTGTCCCATCACTCCCTAGCTGTGTGGCCTGGAATCTATAAACCTGTTTCTTCACACATAAAATGACAACTATATATATTATACATAGGAACGCAAGTTTGAGCCCAACCCAGACAACTTACTGGGGGCTTGACTCAAAAAAAAAAGACGCTCAGTGCAAAGGCCCTGGATTCAATCTCTAGTACCATAAAAAAACAAGAATATGTGTGTGTAGTTTATTTGTACCTTTTAGATTTACTATGTGCACAGTTCTTCATAAAACTAGAACCATCCTGTGCATACTGTGGCTATTTGCTCTTTCCACTTACAGTCCCTGGCTGACCCTGGGCAGGCTGCTTGGCCTCTCAAGAGCCCCCCTTACTCAACAGATGCTCCCCCCTCCCCACGGTGGTAAAGTAAGAGACAACGTGGAATGTGCCAAGCACAGTGCCCGCATACAGGGCTTACAGTATTAGCTCCTTGCCCCTTGCTGGCCAACCTACTGCATGGGAGCCAGGCAGCCCCTTGCCCTCCTCCCGGCAGTCAGCACGTGCAGCTCCATCTGGGGGTCACGCTCTCGTGCACCCTGCTCTGCAAAGAGGAGACTGGGGTATTGTCACGGTGCGCCAGGCAATGGGCCCAGCAGCCTGTGTGCCCCAGCAGGTGCTGGTGTGGATGAACACGGCCTCTGTCTCGTAAGGACAGGAGGCTGAAACCCAACAGGAACCACAGCAACCTGAGCCGAGCCAGGTGAGACCTGGCAGCACACCTGGCAGTGGCATCTGCTGCATAATGAGGTCGAGACTCAGAGTAGCTGGATACAGATGTTCCTGGTGCCCAGACTCATCAGGAACTTTGGGCCTGAGAAGCTCAGGAAATGATGAAGACACCAGATCCGGCTTCTCTTGGGGGTTCTGAGGAGGATGGGCACCATGGGCTCCAGCTCTGGCCACAGCAGCTCCACAGCAAGCCACTCTCTGCCTCTGGGTCTCTGCAGACTGTAAAATGGGCTGCCACATCCCCTCAGGGATCTTCTCAGGGTCCCAACGTCCTTACCCTGAACAGTCTGCGAGCCCCAGCAGCGCTACACACCGCCGAGTCTGCAAGGAATACTCCATGACGAGACGCCCACCTGTCTAATTTCATCTACCCCTCTCCCGCCCAAGTCTTGCCTGGCGCACCTTGAAGATCAAGGCCTGTACTGGGACACTTGGTAATGCCGCCTCAGAGCCTCTTTGGCACAGAGTTCGGGAGAGCTTTTGGGAAAGCCCTGGATTCCTGCTTGGAAAATAAGGGAACTGGGTCAGGTGTTCAAACCTTTTAAAAGGGAAGAAACACCAGAGCTGCTCTGGTGCAGCGGGGCAATGGTCCCAGCCCTTTCTCAGCACTGCAGTATAGACTGCTTCTAGGTGGGCGTCTCAGCAGAGCTGGGAAACCTCTGCTCTGGACATCCCTGCCAGGTCACTACAGGAGGTTCTACAGGAGGTCCTGGTCAGCGACATGCTAACCCACTTCGCCCAGTGCTGTCACAGCCGCTCCTGGAGCCTCCTCCAGACTCCGACAATGACTGCTGGGTCAGTGCTTCGGACACTGCACTACTCCACGAGCTGATCCATGGGTGAGCCGCCACTGGGTCAGGGGCCAGAGACAGGGTTCAGATCTATACTATGCTCCCCGGGAGTCCTCAGGAGCGCCCCTTCTGGACCTGTTTCCTTGTTTGGAGAGGAGATCACTCTAGGCGATTTTCGGGTCCTTTCTGGCTTTCAAATGCTTCAATTACATTGGTACAGATCAAAAGTCTTCAGCAGCACCTTCGTCCCACTAATTCTACATTAAGATAGCCTCCAAATTATAGACAAAAGACGTCTGTGGCTTCATTAATTAATAATGGAAAGCCTGGAAACAACCTAACTTTCTAACTCTGGGGTAGGGGCTTAGTGAGCGCCAGGGCGCCCGCTCCAATGTGTGCACAGCTGTGCAGAAGCTAGCAGTGCGGTGGGGAAGGCCGTGCACCCCAGGGCTGTGGATATCACTCCCAGACAAGTCTGGAAGGGTGACCCACACCATAACAAATTAACTCACTGGAAAACTCCGCAAAGAAACACCTCGCCTTGGAAGTAACTAAAGAACTGGACGATTAAGACATACTATTTTTAACCTTACCAGGCTGGCAAAAAATCAGAGAGTGATGCTACCACGAGCGTGTTGGCAGGAACAGAGGGGAAAGGCCACGCCCGCCACTCGCTCCAGACGGCGGTGCGCTCTCAGTTACCAGTGTCCTGTGCTCAGTGCCCGAGCCAGTTAGTGCCCGTGGTGGCAGGGGCACGGACAGATGTCAGAGAAGCTCACATCTTCAATGCTGTTATGTTTAAGAGCAGAGCAAGTGAAGCAATGTTAAGTGCTCATCAGGAAGCAGTGAGTTTGGCCAAGGATCGGCATCTAACAGTGGGCTGTTACGAAGTGCAGTCGGCGTGCGCATAGGCATGGATGAGAAAGACCTGAAAAATGCACCCCAGACTGTTATAACTGGTTGGCCCAGGGTGGGTGGGTGTGAAGAAACACACAGTAACGTTTATATATTTCAACACTGTTACACAGCAGCCACTGTTGGCAGATGTGCCTGAGAGTCACATTTGTAGGTGGAGCCTTTCCTTTCCTTTTAGTTGTCTATACCCTTGAACTCTCTTACAAAAAAAAAACACAAATCTTTTCTCCTCCCTCCGTCTTTTTTGGGGGGCACTGATGGAGGAGGGCTGAGGCCAAATGCATGCTGGGGAAGTATGCTACCACTGAGCCACACCCCAACCACACAAATCCGTTCTTTTCTTTTTGTCTTTTTGAGACAGGTCTTACTATGCAGTTCACGCTGGCCTTGGACTCGCAGCAATCCTCCTGCCTCACCCTCTACAAATCCTTTCTGAATGGAAAAGAATTTGCTATTAAAAATTACATGGTGCGGGATTGGTGACACATGCCTATAATCCCAGCACTCAGGAAGCTGAGGCAGGAGGATTGCAGGGAGTTCAGACCAGCCTAGATTATATAAGCAAGTTCAAGGTTAGCCTATACTATATACCAAGATTCTGTGTCAAAAAACAAACAAAAAAATTACATGGTATGAGTTGAAGGAGTGTTGATCTGAATTCTGAAGCATCAGATCAACTGATACCTTGGCTTTGTCATCCTATGGAAATTCATATTACCTATTCTAGCCTCAGATTCCATATGTATACAATGGGGCTGCAGTAAGAACCAGGGATAACATATTCCGGAAGAGGATGGAGCAGAGGAAATGGAGACTCTCATCACTGAAGGAGACATCCTGGAAGGCAGAGCCTGCTGCCTGAACCCCAAGCAGGCCCCCAGGCCTCCTCTCTCCTGACCTCGGTCCCCAGCAGCGGGATCCCTGGCTTACCTTGCTGGGCTCTGCTTCATCAGTCATGACACCGGTCATGATGACGGCCTCATCCAGGGAGTAGAGCAGCCCCTCCACGAAGTGATTCTCCAGCCGCTGGGACTCACGGGTGAATTTGTCACAAATGGCCTCCAGGCCTCGCACTGGCTCCAACCGCAGCTTGACGTACTTCTTGGCAGGGATGATTCGGATCTCAGCAGCCACCAGGAATCCCAGGGTCCCACAGGACCAGGGTACAGCATAAAATAGGTCTGAGTTTTCGGACTGTGGCACAGAACGGACACTTGCTGAGAGCGTGCACCATGGCTGAGGGGCATTCCTGCTCTTACTGCTGCGTACAAATCCGATCGGGACCCTTACCAACTGCTCTCAGCCTCTCGCTGACAGGTAAGGGAAGTGCGTGTCCAGGAGGTGACATGCCTCTCCCCTCCCCCGGGGGACTTTGCAGGAAGTCCCTGGGCACTGCTGGGCTCACAAGGTTACCAATTCCAGCCCAGGCGGGTGTTCCTCCCACAGCACCTCCTCTGGGGCCATAAAGTTAGTTGTCTCTAACTTCCTTCTCCTCCCATTCTCAGAGACAAGCCACTGACCTTTCTTCTACCATTCTAATTCCAATTCTTGATTCTCAAAAAGTTCCTTTCAAAAAAGTCCAGTCTGTCTTGGCTTGCCAGTGTATCAACCCTGTGAACTCTGCCAAACCTGAATGCTCTTAGTGGTAGGTATGGAGGTGTCATGATTTGTATCTCGATGTCCCCTAAAACCTCATGCAGTCATAGGTACAGCTTTTTCAGAGGCAGCTGGATCCAGAGTGTGTGATTTGTGGAGGGATGCTGGCATTAAGGGTGGGTGATTACTAATCAGTCCACTGATTGGTTTGGCACCGTCCTAATCCTGGTAACCTGGATACAACACAAGGGACACAGGCTTGTTTTCTCCCTTGCTTGCTTGCTTTTGCTGTCTTCTGCTTGCCACAAACTAGTTCTCCTCTGCAATCCCCCTCTGCCAAGCCACCGTGCCTTGGACCCAGCCAATGACAGTCTAAAACCTCTACAAACCATGAGTTACATAAACCCTTCTTCCCTGAACTCCTGGGTGTTGGGTATTTGGTCTCAGGAATGAGAGACATGACTAAGGCAGAGGAGATGGTGTGGGGCGGGAGAGGGGCATGAAGCTCTGTAGCAGGCCAGGAGCAGCCTCCGAAGCAGCACCCCTGGGCCAACTGATCTCCCATGTGGGCCACAAGGTAACTGTCCCATCCAGATCACTGTAGCTGATCAGAATTAGAACCCAGCGAGGGCTCGGCTCTGTGTGCAGCACCTCCTTGTCCTCCTGACCATGTGCTCAGCAGAGGAGGAGCTGGGCCTCGGAGAGGGGAGGTCACCATGAATGTGTCTCCTGGCCCTGCTGGTGGTAAACGGGTTTGAAGGCAGGGTGTTCAGGAAACCATGCTGCGCTGATGAGAAGCCCGACTGAGGTAGACCTCTCCAAGGCCACTGCTCCCAACAGGACTCCTTTCCTGGGACTCACACCCTCCATGCAGCCAGCAGCCTGGGGGGTGGGGGTCCCTGAGGTATCCACTTCCAAAGCAAAGGATGCCCCTCCCACCCCAGGGCCCCTTACATATACTAGAGCAGACCTTAATTATAGTTCTAATTCTGCCCCACTCCTTAGGTAAAATGACTCAAATATTTGTGTCCTACTTTGCGTGGCAGAATTATCTTTTTCCAGAGCAGCCTAGTTGATTTTGGTTACCCCTCACAATGTATGACATAGGGGTTTGATGCTGAGGGCTGACCCACTCTGGAGGGGCAGCCTGGGGTAATAAATGGCTGAGGACAGGGATCCCTGGGCACCTGGTTGAGTCCCTTTATTATCTGTGTGACCTAGGCCAAGAATACAAACCTCTCTGTGCTCTTTAGTTTCCTACTAGTAAAGTGGGGATAATAATAGCACTTACTCATACGTTACTGAAGGAATAAATGCCTTGATATAAAGAATTCACAACAGCAACTAAGCACTCAGGAGGGGCCACACAAACTTCTGTTAGCATTACGGGTATGGAGGAACAGGTACTTCTGAAACAGTCCCTCGGGGAACCCGGAGCAGGCAGGCGTGGGTGTCCCTACCCCGGAACTCACCGGTGTGCAGCGCACGAAGCTGCCATCAGCCAGGACCAGCTCATAGGCGGTGCAGATGTGCTGGAACAGGCCGTACTTGTGGGATGACGACTCGATGCCTGTGCCCATGATCAGGCCCCCTGCAGGGACACATGTGTCAGCCTGGCAGAGCCATGACGTGCAGGGCAGAGGGGCAGGAATGGGGCTGCTAACTTCGCACAGATCCCCACTGCGGTCGATTTGGTAAGCAGAAGTGAGAAGGCTGGACTCACACAAGAGCCAAGGGCCTTGAGGGCAGGGGCTGGGTGGGCAGAGCCCGCAAGGGTACTAACACCCCCACCTCTGGCCAGCTCTGAGAAACCCTGTGCATTCGTCTTAAGGGGACTTCAGTGGTGTAAGGGCTGGGAGCGTGACCCACAGGACTGGGTGACAGAGGAGATGGTGCTTCCCTATACAAGAAAAGGCTTCCCATGAGCCCCGTGGGAAAGAAAGTAGGACTAGACTTATTCTCGTGTTCCACAGGTCGGAAGGGAATATGGACATACGTCCCTGGGAAGGAGAGCTGAACTGGAATTTAAAAAGTGCCTGTGATAACTTGAGCCACTCAGAATGGTGGACAGTGAAGCTTTGTCACCGGTGCTAGCTAAGTACGACAGGGTGACTTCTGTCCTAGACGGGAGGGGCCATTTCTGGACCAGATGGAAGGTGGGCCAGTCCCCTCTGTTCTGATTTTGTGACCATCTGACTCTTCTTGCCCGTGGACATGAGTCCTCACCCACTGTGAGGTCGTCGAGCTCTGGCAGCACGGGCAGTGTCCAGCCAATGGAAGTGAGCAGGGCAGTCACCTGACCCATGGACACCAAGGGCTCCACTCGGACAATCTGCAGACACAAGAATAAAGACCCAGGTTTCAAGGAGGTGGCCAGGCCTGGTGAGCATTCCTGCACACAGGTGTCATTCCAAACCCTCCTGAGCACCCACATAGGTGTTCCCACAGCCTTTATCAGCCCCGTCTAGGACACTATGCTGCCTTTAGTTACTCTGTGCTGTGTTAGTGAAGGTTGAGTCAAATCCTTTAAAATACCTTATAATGACTGCTTTATTTCTTTCTAGATTACAGGAGAAATACTCATTTGAAAGATTCAGCAAAAATAACAAAAAAAAATAAAAATCTACCCTATCTCTTCAGAATTACTGATGTTAATAATGGAGTAGATTCATTTTAATGTTTTCCATTACATGCCTATATATCTCCATTTCTGATTTATACTACAAACTCACACGTATGTATAGTGTTGTCCTCCCTTTAAAAAAAAACAGTACTATGACCATCATCCCTTATCATTCACTTTCTTATAAAATGTTTTTCTTTGAGACAGGGTCTGGCTATGTAACCCAGGCTGGACTTGAACTTGCAGTGATCCTCCTACATTAGCCACCCCAGTGCTGGGATTACAGGTGTGCAACACCATGCCTGGCCTTAAAATGTGCAGTAATGGACACAATATGCTGTCAGGGAGACTTCCACTTCCTGCTGAGATGAAGCAACAGGCACCAGATTTACCCTACTGTCTCAAAACACACACACACACACACACACACACACACACACACACACTCACTCTCTCTCTCAAAAACCAACCACAAAAACTCAGACCAAAAAATAAGAAACAAGAGTTTTCAACATAGTGGACATAGGACTTGAAGGTTAGAGACCCTGAGAGGCAGAAACATGAGCTCTGCGAAGACCCTCTCAGGCAGGGCCGAAGGGGAACTCCCTGGAGCCCTGGGCACCAACTTGCAGAGATGGAGATGAAAGCCCAAGAAGACCACAGAGAAGGGCGTTTGCAGACGGCATACCAGAGGACAGCACTGCAGAGAGGAAGCTGACGGACTGTGAAGGGTGCTGCGGGTGTACTCAACTGAGTACCAACTGGCGTCTACACAGGTGGGTATTACCTGAGGCCAAGGCCAGGGAAGGCGCCACCAGGGAAGGGAACAGGGAAAGGCAGCAGGGCTCACAGAGGACGGACTCTGCTCTCATAGCAGCAGGGAAAACCTCACTGTTCACGGGGCCTTTGGTGGAGTTCTCTGAACGGTCTTGGCTCCACAGTGGGGATTGACTTACCCTAAATTAAATGCTGTTCCAGTGCCACCTAAGAAAATCAGGACCCCAAAGGATCGAACTGTCTCCAATTCTTTTGGTTGTCTCCTGAGACAAAGCTCAAGGCCTTCAGAAGTATGACAATACCCAGCACCCAGTAAGGCACCATGTCAGAATCTAATCAAAATTCACCAGGCATGCAAAGAGGCAGGACAATTTGACACATGACAAGGAAAAAAAAAAATCAATCAAGCAGAACACACCCAGAACTGACACAGATATTAGAATTAGCAAATAGGAATTTAAAAGTTATTATAACTGCATTCTGTATGTTCAGATACTTACACAGACATTACAAGGATATTAGAAAGACACAGCCAAACTTCTAGACATGAAAACCACAATGTCTTAAATGAAAGAGACACTAAACTGAACAATAAATTAGATACTGCAGAAAAAAGATCAGTGGACTTAAAAATATAGCAACAGAAACCATCCAAAATGAAGTAGAGAAAAAAGAACTTTAAAAAAAGAATAGCATATCAGTGAACTGAACTATGGATATAAATATCTTAAACCTAAAAACAGAACTTCAAAATACATGAAGCAAAAGCTAATGGAAATGTAAGAGAAATAAACAAATGCACAGTTATCGGCAGAAATTTCAGTATCCCTGTCTCCATAATCAATAAAATAAGAAAAAATGGTAAGGAGACAGGACATTTGATCATGACTATTGAGTAATGTGACCTTTTTGACATTTATAGAACATATCACCCCAAAGTGGCAAGATATACATATAAAATACATAGGTATAAGGAATATGTACCCAGGCAGAACTTATTTGCGGCTATAAAGTTAAGTCTCAGTAAGATGAAAAGGCTTTCTAATCTAAATTATATTTTCTAGCCAGGCATGGTGGTGCATACCTGTAATCCTAGCACTTGGGAGGCTGAGGCAGGAGGATCAATACGAGTTTGAGGCCTACCTGGACTACATAGTGAGTTCAAGGTCAGCCTGAGCTACATAGTAAGACCTTGTCTCAAAAAATAAAAATAAAAAATATGTATGTTTTCTGACAACAATTGGAATCAAATCAGAAAGCAGTATTAAAAAGCTCTCTGGAAAACCCCCAAATATCTGGAAACTAAACAACAAATTTCTAAATAACCCAGTCATCAAGGAAGCCATCAAAAAAGAAATAGAAAGCATTTCAAACTGAATAAAAATGAAAACAATGAGTCGGGTGCGGTGGCCCAGGCCTGTAATCCCAGCACTAAGGAGGCTGAGGCAGGAGAATCACTGCGAGTTCGAGACCAGCCTGGGCTACAAAGTGAGCTCAAGGCCAGCCTCAACTGCATAGCAAGACCCTGGACCCTGTCTTAAAAAAAAAAAAGAACAATGAAATTTGTGGGCTGTCTCTACAACAGTGCTTAGTAAAACTTCTAGCACTAAACATCATCTACATTTAGAAAAAGGAAAAGTTAAACTGATGACCTAAACTTTAAAACGCTACAGAAGGAGTCAGGTGTGGGGGTGCATACCTGTAATGCCAGCAGTCTGAGGGGTTGAGGGAGGAAGATTTCAAGTTAAGAGCTCATCCTGGGCAACTTAGTGGGACCCTACCTCAAAAACAAGTTAAATTTTAAAAATTTAAAAATTTTAAAAATAAAAAGGCTATAGAAAGGGGCTGGCAATGTGGCTTAGGGATAGAGAAAGTGCTCTGTGTATATAGCTCTGGGTTTGATCCCCATCACTGCAAGAGTAACACTAAGCCAGAAGTAAAAGAAAAGAAATAATGAAGATCAAAGTAAAATCAATGAAATCAAAAGCTAGTTCTTTGAGAAGATCAATAAAATTGATTTGTCTTTAGCCAAACTGATCAGAAAGAAAAGAAAGCAGATACAAATTACCAATATGAAGAATGAATGTCAAAGCAGAGCTACAGATTCCACAGACGTTAAGGACAATGCAGAGATGTTACGAACGCTGTCAATAAATTATACAAGTTAGTGAAATGAACAAAAGCCTTTAAGACACAAACTACCAAAGCTCACCCAAAAAAAAACAAATGGAAAAGCCCTTATCTACTAAATAAATTGAACCTGTAGTTAAAAATTTGCTCACAAAGAAAACTCCAGGCCCAAACAGCTTCACTTTATGGTTTCTATAAAACTGCAGGAAAACATAGGCGACCTTTGTGACAGATTAGGCAAAGCGACAGGATTACTCCTTGCCTCAGGAAGTGGGGGAAAAGGATTAAGGAACATGAGAAAACCTGGGTATTAAGGAACTTGCACACCTGTTTACATCAGAAATGCTGTTGTGAGCCCCATTATTGGACATTGTGGTGTCTGACTAGAAACACAGATGTGATACAATCTGTGGGCTGGACATCTTTACATTTAAGCCTATCTCCTTTTTCCTTAAGCAAGCTTTTAAGCTGTTAAATTAGTAGGCAGACCAAAGAGTACAAAAGTACACTTCTGGGGTGTTAAACAAGTGAATCTCTAGGAAGCCTGTAAGAGGCTGCCTCCTCCCAGCTACCTCTGTAGTCTGCTTTTTACCAACACACTTCCTTCCCAGGAAGGGACAAGTAGATCCCCTTCTGTCCCTCATTTCTGCCCATGGTTTCCCTGACTCCTGCAGAACTGAAAGGATCCTCCTGAGAGCTCAGTTTGCCCGTCTGTGGGATGGGGCTGGTCTCACTCCTGTCTTGTGAGGCTTGGGAGCACAGCACTGGTGGGCAGAGCCTTTCCTGATGACCATGGGCCATAGTTCTTGTCCACTCTGGGGTGTCCTTGGCTAACATCATCTCCCTACAGGCCCCCACACCAGGCACAGTGCTCCAACCCTCTCAGGGCCAGGAACTGGGGCGCTCTCACCTGCTTCTTCGTGTCCACCTCCAGGATGTCCATCAGGTTGATCATGATGTTTTTATGTGTCTTCTTGTATTTCCCAACCCGCAGCGAGACAGTGAGCCAGCCAGGGCGCCCCGTGCACATGAAAGTCTTGCTGCCCTGCTCCTTCCATTCTCGTACCTGCAACCAGGGACAGAGGCTGAGCTGGCTCCAACAGACACCCTCAGCAGCTCATAACCTTGCTTTCAGGGAGAAGGAACTTGGAAGGGTGCCTCCACCTAGACACTGGGAGGAACACGATGATGAAATGGACTTGAACTCTTGGCCCCAGCCTCTGGCAGCTCCCTAACTGGGAGGCCAAAAGCAAAGCCTTGTTACTATACTACCAGGTAGGAGGGAGAAAGAAATAGTACACAGGATCAGAGTGTTTCAAAAACATCAACTGGGAAGTTCAGGGAAGGTTTTGCAATGGTAACAAGAGTGATTATATAAATGACTGCCATTTATTGGGTGCCCCCACCATGCCAGGCAACTACTGTACAATGTCTTGTTTTTATTTTTAATTTTTTGGTCTTTTTGAGACAGGGTCTAGCTATGCAGTTCAGGCTGGCCTTGAGCTCACTTTATAGCCCAGGCTGGCCTTGAACTCGCAATGGTCCTCTGTCTCAGCCTCCTGAGTGCTGGGATTACAGGCGTGCACCACCACACCCAGCCAGTACAATGTCTTGTTCACCTGTATAACAACCCCAGGAGGTAGGGATGACCTCTTTGCAGCTGAGGAAACTCAGAGGTAATGTAACTTGCCCAAGACCACACCAGTGATTAGCAGAGCCTGATGCACAGCCAGGAGTAACTGCAAGCCCAGCACAGCTCAGCTGGGCTGTAGTAACAGTCTACAATACACCTAACACTTACTGATGCGTATTCTGTGATGAACCCTGTCCTAAGCAGTAGCACGCATACACTCACAGACTCCTACTAGGGACAGAGGGGAAGGACCAGGAAGCCAACGGAAAGAAAGGCTCTGGCAAACTTTTAATGTAAGCAAGCAGAGCACAAAATGGAGAAGTGTCCCAGGGGATGACAAGCCATCAGGAACACGGATGTTCCATTCCTAATGAGATGGACACCTTTCAGGGACAAAGGTGTTTGTCGTCTTAACCTGCAATCATCTGTTTCTTTTTCACCCACTTCTAATAACCCCATCTTCCTTGATCCAGGTGTGATTTATTCTACTCCAGGAGGGAGGCATATGACAGAGGTCTGGTTCTATCTTCCTGGTCAAATACAGGGTCAGACTGTTTCTAGAGAAGGTCCTGTCTCTTTATTGGATGGATCTAAACCAGACATTGTTGAGGCCTCCACAGGGCCAGCCTACCTGAGAATAAAGTCAGTCAGGGGTAAGGGAGCCAGTGAAGCTCCTTGCCCAAGTCACTTTAAACTGAGTTTCTATCACATGCAACCAGGAGCCTGTCAAATCTTGGTTACATTTTCTGGTGGAGGCAGCAGTAGAGCTTGTTCAGCAAAGAGCTCAACAATGGGAAGGGCTTTCTTGCATTCAGAGACTGGGGTCACCACATGAAGTGGAGGTGTTCAAGCTCGGGGATGGGGGCACTACTGAGGGATTCCCATGAGTTGGGGGTGAAATGATAAGAGATGGGAATTCCACAACCAATCAGGCCTGGCCTTGCCCAACTTTGCAGTCCAAAACTGAACCCAAGACCACGAGTGAGTGGGAGTGGATTACAGGTGCTGCACTGAGCCTGGAGGTGGAGGCTAAAACTCTGAAAATACTGGCTGGATTGGATTCTGACGGGAGTTGACCAAGATTCTGGGCGAGGAGGCAGTGCCTAGAAAAACGACTTTTTGCTCTAGGCACATACCTAAGAGAAGTGAGGAGCACAAAAAAGTACTACTGGTCAGGCAGCTGGCAAAACAAGGCAGGTGCTGGGCAGCAGAACCAGACTTACAGATTGCAAAGGATGGGAACAAAAAAACGTCAAGTGCTCAGGCTGCGGCCTCAAGCTAACCAGGGTCGCAGCCCCATTTACTAGTTCCATCGTCCTGCAACATGACTCAGAGTTTTAACTTCAATTTTTTTCCCCACTAGTAAAACAGGTGCAACACCCATCAGCACTGTTGCGACGATTATAAATAATGGACGGCAATGGCTGGGTTGTGGCACATGGCAGGGCAAGGGCAGGTGCTGGTCCTCTGGGTCTTCTGTGTTCTGTCTACAGAGAGCCTTCTGTTTATTGTGGGTTAATGAGTACTCACTAAGCTGCTTCCAGCCAGGCCCCACGGGCCAGGGGGTCAGATAACAGTCCTGCTTTCTAGGAGCTCACAGTTTGACCAAGGAGTCCAGCAGGTAAATCGAGAATCTGAGCTCCAGGAAGAACTGGGAGAAAGGTGCAGCTGGGGAGAGGGCAGGCAGAGCTCCGGGGCTGGACGTGCGCAGCAGTGAAGAGCACTTCCAGACGCTCCCCTCTGCCCCAGGCCCACGGTCTCGTCCCTCACGGGGAGCCCCCGAGCATCATCTTCAGCCTTGGCCAGCGGGAAGCCACCGCAACAGGGGCAGCAGGAAACAGAAGCTCTCGGCAACCTGATGCCAGAGGAACATACGCAGGCGCCGAAGGAGCCAAGACACTGCCCGGGCCGGAACCCCACGCCAGCCCGGCCCGGGAGCCGCAGCAGGGTCCCGGCAGCTCCGCGGAGGGCGGCACACGGCACGATGTCCAGTTCCGGAGCCTTTCTCGGAGCCGGCCCTCCCCCGCAAGGCCCGCCCGGGCTGGGACTGACTGGGTTCTTTCTCTACTCGCTTTACTTCTTTATTCTAAAAAGCGCCCAAAGCACCTTGCGGCCACAAAATAAACCTCTAACCCGGCCTCGCAGGCCGTAAGCTCCCTCCCTCCGGGCGGCGCCTGCACTTTCCTCCCTCCCGGCCTGGCTCGCGCGAGTTCCCCACCCGCCTCGCGTCCCCGACCGCTCCCGCGCCCCTTTCCACCTCCCGGGAGGGAGCCGTTCCCGCCGCGCGCCCCGGTCCGGCCCAGCCCGCCCACCTGCTTCTGGATGTCCCGCACGCGCTGCTCGTGCAGGCGCGGCGCGCTGCTGAGCCGGAACACCACCCAGGCGCGCAGGTAGTAGTAGATGTCGAAGATGAGCGACAGCGGCAGCAGGAAGAGGCACACGAACACCCAGCGCTGGTGGATGAGCACGAACTCCAGCCCCTTCACGCGCACCCACAGCAGGAAGAGCAGGGCGCACACCGCCAGAGACACGGCGGGCTCCATTGTACCTGGCGCCGCGCGGGGTCCGCCCGGGCTTGCGTCCCCTGCCGCCGAGGTTGTCCGACCCCGCTCTGCTCCGAGCCCGCCGCCTGGGGAGCCGCGGGGTCGCCCGCTGCCTCGCGATTGGCTTGGGTCGCCGAGGTTCGGTGGGCCGAGACCCGGGCGGCGACCAATGGCGAGGCGCGCCAGGGATCGGACCAGGAACCTTCCACTCTCATTGGCTACGGGGGCCAGGCCGCTCCACCCTCTTCTCGCAGACACGCGAGGAGGGGGCCGAGCCCGCCGGCCGGGGGCGCAGTGGGCTCGGGGGCGCAGGTGGGGTTGAGGGCGCCGGGTCCGGTTTTCAGCGCTGAGGCTGCGCGGCGTCCCCTTCTCCTTGGTGGCTCCTGTTGGAGCCGTGCGCCTAGCGGTCACTGGCCGGCTCACCCGGCGAGGGTGGGAGGCACCCCGAGGCCCAGAGTGACCCCGCGCCGCTGCAGTCTCTAGGCCGGGCCGCCGCGGGCCGCGTCGCTCGGTGCGCGCAGGGCCGAGAGGGGCACCCTTCCCTTTCCCCAGGCTTTCCCGTAATTCCTTTGCGCCGCGCAGCCGTGCTGGACGGTGGGGAGCAGGAAGCCCCCTTTTCTCCCGGAAGAAGCACCCAGAATGATGGGGACCCTCCTGGAGCCGCGAAGCGCTTGCAAGGCGTGAGGTTGCGGCCCGCACCTTCCCGCTCCTCCCAGGCTAGGCTGCCGCGGAGGCTGGATGTGGAGGAATCTGGCGTCCAAACTCGCGGCCGGCCCCGGGCTAGGGTAGTGAACAGCAGATGGCCCTGCCGGGTTCGCTCCTCCCGCCGGTCTCCGCCACCCTATCATAGCTGGAGCTTAAGTCCAGGGCTGTTTGCTTTTCATTTGAAATCGAAGCCAGTTTTCCGGATGTTTTGTCTTGGAAGCCAAACTCTTGTCTGTGTGGCGGAGCCTGCGTCCACTCCCTCTCTTCTGCGCCGACGCGCACTCTTGGGAGACCCCTAGGCCTAAACCCCACCATCCCTCATTTCAGCCTTTTGGTCAAGCTGAACTCGGAAAACCCTTTCCCGAGCCGTCACCGCGCTTACGTTACGCCCTGGACCCGCAGTTGGAGCCCTCTGTAAAACTCCGTTGATGGTGCCTGCCTCCTCTTCCAGGTGCTCATGCCTTAGTGTGCGTGGAGGCTGTGGTTCTTTCACGGTTCTTTATGACTGTCTCAGTGTCTCTCACCTCGGCAGACCGAGCTTCAGGACAAACAGGTCTTGTTCACGCTTCTCTTTCCAGCTTGTAGCACAGCGCAGGATGCTGAATGAGGAGCCTGGGCAGAGGCTCGCATACTCAGCAGTGATCAGAGTGAGAGGCTACTTACACTGGGTTCCAAAAGGGACTCAAGTTGCCGCCGTGTGCTGTCTTCACCCCAGCTGTTACTGCAGGTACATGCAGCCCAAAGTGAGGTGTCCTTTAAGTATAAAATATGCCGGATTTCAAAGACTTAGCGCAAAAAAGAGAGTGCAAAATAGCATTAATAGCACTCATATTAACTGCACATTGAGAAGGTAATATTTTGATATATTGGGTTAAGTGAAATATGATATTAAAATTATTTTCACCAGGGCTGGTGATGAGGTCCAGTGGTAGAGTGTCTAGCATGTGGGGAAGTCCTGGGTTCAATCCCAGTACCATACACAAAAAAGCACAAACAAAACATATATTTGCTTTTTAAGGCAGCTCCTAGAAAATCACAAATCACAGATTTGTCTTCAATTATGCCTCTGAAGCTGCAAGAAAGAAGGGCCTGAGCTAATGTGGAGAATCTTTTTCCCTGGGGCATGTCTGAGGTCAGTTCTGAAACCAGTGTTTTACTCTGGCAGTTAAGTGTTCTGAGTAAAACTAGTTGAGGCAATCTGGAAATTAAAGGTCAGGTGAACTGATAGTGAAGGTTTTGTAGCAATTACTGGCTGACTGGGATAGTTTTGAGAGAATTAGAAACCACCAAGGGGCCAAAGGGCAGGTGTACTCCTGGGCCTTCCCTGAGGATCTCTTTCCTATTGCAAGTGTGGTGTGTGTCCTTCCTCCCATCATCCTGACAGGCAGTCTTAGGGACTTCAGTAACCAGGTGTGTCCTTGAAACCAGTGTCTCCCAGAATAAACTAGATGGGAAAATACACTGTTGGGGATGAACACAGAGGGCAGAGGAAAACTTCTGGGCCTGTACCTGTGTAAAACAATTTGTAGTCCCTTTTAAGGCAGACAGAGACTTAGAAACTGCTTTGGGCCTCTTCACTTGGGCCTGTAAATGCCCAAGGGGTAACAAAAAACAGGACAAAGTGTGGCATCTCTGCTTTCTTTTTTTTAATCTTTTTTTTTTTTTGTAACGTTAAAACTGTAAGTGGTGCTCCTGCTCAGCCCTGCGTATAGGCATGGTAATCATTTAAGGAGCGGCTGTTTAAAAACTGGTAACACAGTTTATCAGCCTTAAGTTGACGTACCTGTCACATCCCCATTTAAGACTGAGCACTCTGTGTCCTAAGAGGTTTACAGGGACATTCAGCTGCCAGTGTTCACAGTGTTCCACTTGGAAACGAGTACCTAAATTTCTCATCCTTGCCCTAACTTGTAGTCACCTTGGGTTCCAGCAGAACCTCTGCAAAATTGAGACTGCCCGAACAAAAACTATATTTCTGCCAGGAAAGGCAGAAACCAAAACTGAGATCATGACCAGCCTAATCCTAGCCACGCTGCAGCCCTATAAAAGCTGGCCTTTGCCCTTTTTTTTTTGTTCTTTTGTTTTTTTGAGACAGGGTCTCCCTATGCAGTTCAAGCTGGTTTTGGGCTCACTTTGTAGCCCAGGCTGGTCTCAAACTTGCAATGATCCTCCTGCCTCAGCCTCCTGAATGCTGGGATTACAAGCGTGCGCCACCACGCTTGGCTTCCCTTTTTTTTTTAACAGATCAGTCTGATCTCCTTTGTCTGAGTTATGCCCCCTTTGGCTCTTCTTCTCAAGCTGAAGCCCCTTCCCATTTTCTCCTCCTTCTCAGTTAAAGCTTTTGTCTATGAATTCGTGCAGTAGCCTCGATTTTAATTCCCTTTATTGCTGAAAGAAGGACCTGCCAGCATGTGTTATTGTTTGATTTCTAGATGATAGTCTTTCTTTGTGGAGTGAGATGGGATCTCAATGTTGTTTTAATTTGATTGGGTCCTTAAATTTAGGGAGTATAATTTTTTTGAGTTCTTTATATATTCTAGATACTAGTCCTTTTTCTGAGGAATAGCTGGCAAAAATCCTCCCCCCACCCCATTCTATAGGTTGCCTCTTCACTCTGTTGGTGGTTTCCTTTCCTGTGCAGATGCTTTTTAATTTGATGTGATCCCAGTTTTTGATTATTGGTGGTGTTTCTTGTGCAACTGTGATTCTGCTCAGAAAGTCTTTGATTACATTTATGTCTTCAAGAGTTTTACCTACTTTTGTCTTCCAACAGATTGTGTTTCTGTTTTAATATTTAAACCTTTGATCCATTTTAATTTGTCTCTGGCATCGTGAGAGATAGGGGTCTAGGTCACTTGTGGCGAACCTCTGGCATGTGTGTTATTTGATTTTCTTTTAAGACAAAAAAATGTATGAGTTATTTTTTCTAAACTAAAACCTCAGTGTTCAAGCATAATGGCAGTGTTGGCACTTTGCAATAAATTTTCGGATTACTCATCCATCCCTGTCCAGGGTGAACAGGTCCCCAGAATGAGCTGCCCGTGGATGTATTAATCCCCTCATCAAATGAACAACTCCAGAGCCGAATATCTGGACTCAGGGGGCTAGCCGCCTTCTAAATTTAAGCCCTGACCGCCATCCCCCATAACCTTTTATTCAGCGAGAACAAAAGAGGCAGCCCCGGAGTTCGGGCATCTCAACCGTTTTTTTGGAAGGCCAATACAACTCCATTATCATAGCAATGAGACTTGACCAGTAAACAATCATGTTATCTTCTTTAGAGCATATCTCAGAAAAGCATCTAGTGTTGTCCCCAGGGCCAACAATGCTTTTGCTAGACTTCCTCCAGAACCCAACAACCGGGGCTGGATTTAGCTCAGCAGCACAGCACCTGTCTGGCAAGTGCGAGGTCCTGAGTTAGTTTGCTGGTACCAGAAAAAAAAAAAAAAATTAAAAAAACAAACAGAACCCAACAACCATGGCTCGATCAGGCCTGAGGCAATACATCTAGAGGATGTCCTTCTCCACAATAAATAAGTGGGTTTCAGGGTGCAGTTTGGGCACTAATCTCTGAAAGGTTCCTCGCCAATGCTCTAGGTCCAACCTTCAGCATATGGATAGCCAGTTTTCCCAGCACCATTTGTTAAAGAGGCTATCTTTCCTCCAGTAAAAATATTTGGCCACTTTGTCAAAAACAAGATAGCTGAGTGTGCCTGGAGTTGTTTTTACAGCCTCTATTCTGTTCCATTGATCTACAAGTCTGGGTTTGTTTGTTTTTTGTTTTGGCAATACCATGCTGTTTTTATCAGTGTAGCTTTGTAATGTAATTTAAGTACAGATTGTGGTGCCCCCTGCTGTGCTTTTGTTGTGCAGAATTGCTTCTGCTATTGTAGGTTTCTGTGGTTCCATATGAAGTTTAGGATTGCTTTCTCTACTTCTGTATGGAATGCTATTGCTATTTTTGTTGGAATTGTATTAAATCTGTATAACAGTTTTGGAAATACAGTGATCCCACACCTGTCTCAGGAGTTACATTCCAGAGACACCCCCCCATGATAGGTAAAAATCTGCAAAGTAGTGGCATTATATTTATTTTATTATTTATATATATTTTAAGGTTTTATAAATCCTTCCCACGCTCCTATAAACCTTTCCCACACGCTTATAAACATATCATGTGCTCTTAAACACTTTCTACACTCTTAAACCTACGTAATTTTAACAACATGTAAAATTCTATATGGGTACTCACTAGTGAAGCATACTACAACTTGAATGGTGAAGATCACGAATTATGAAGCTATGCAGTACTGTGGTTGGTCACCTTCCATTCCAAAAACCAATAGTGTGCCATGTACAATCTCACACTGGCAAACTTGCGCAAGCGGCAGTGGTGTACTGTATTTCCATTGTGTACGGTACGGTATTCATCTGCTGATGAAATACATACTGTATTTTATTTTGATTTAATATTCTTTTAATATGTTTGAATTAACATTTTTATATTGTTTAAAATTTTTAAGACAAAAATAATTAAAATCATAGATATTGTATAAATACCTATATACCACAAAATCCTGCGATACAGCGAAACTCCATGATACAGAATTAGATATATTTTTTTAAAACACCTGTGATACAGTGAAGCTACACTAAGTGAACTGCAATATAGTGAGGGATGACTGTATGGCCATTTTGACCGTACTGGTTCTGCCTATCCAGGAACAGGAGATATCTTTCCACTGCCTAATGATATCTTCTTCCATCTCCTTTATCAGAGTACTGTAGATTTCACTGTAGAGGTCTTTTACTATCTTAGGTTAATTCCTAAGCATTTCATTTCTCTTGATGCTATTGTGAAAGATATTATTTCCTTAATTTCTCTCATGATGAATTTATTATTGGTGTAGAGGAGCACTATTGATTTTTTGCATGTTGACTTTGTATCCTGCTATACTACTAAATTTGTTGCTTAATTCTAGGAGCCTATTAGTGGAACTTTTGGGCTCTTCTATATAGGGGCTCATGCTTTAATTTTTTCCTTCCATATCCATGTCCCTTTTATTTCTTTCTCTTGTACATTTGCTCTGGCTAATATTTTAAGAACTATATTGAATGGGAATACTGATAGCAGACATCCTTGTCTTGTTCCTGATTTTAAAAGGTAAGGCTTCAGTCTTTCTATATTCAGTAGATGTTGGCCATTGGTTTATAATAGATGGCTTTTATCAGATTTAGATAAAGAGCTTGTATAACTATTTTCTTTAGGATTTTTATCATGAATCAGTGTTGGATTTTGTCAAATGCTTTTTCTGTGTCTATTGAGATGCTGATGTGATTTTTGCCCTTGGTTCTGTTTATGTGGTTTTACATTTATTAATTTGCATATGCTGAACCATCTCTGCATGGAATCCTACTTGGTTATAATGTATAATCTTTTTTATGATTTTCTGTATGCCATTTGCTAGTATTTTATTGAAGAGTTTTGCATCTATGTTCATTAAAGAGATTGGTCGGTGGTTTTCTTTGTTGGTTGTGTTCTTTTCTAGTTTTGGACTCAGGTTAATGCTTGCTTCTAGGAATGACTTTGGGAGTATTGCTTCTCTTATGATTTAGTTAAAGAATTTGAACAGTGTTGGCTTTAGGTCTTCTCTAAAATTCTTGTAGAATTAATCAGTGAATCCATTGGGACCTGGCTTTTTTTAGTTAGTAGGGTGTTTTGAATTTACTTCTTCAGTTTCACTGAATGATAGTGGATTATTCAAGGTTTTTGTGTCTTCTTGGTTCAGCTTTGATAATTCTTTTTTTTTTTTTTTTTTTTTTTTTTTTTTTTTTTTTTGGTTTTTCTCTGGTACTAGGAACCGAACTCACGACCTTGCGCTTGCCAGGTAGGCGCTTTTGCCGCTGAGCTAAATCCCCAGCCCCAGCTTTGATAATTCTTATTTATCTAGGAATCTATTCATTTTCTGATTGAGACCTTCTTATGGATTCTAAATCTTTGCTAAAGTGGTCATTCATGTTTTGAATCATTTTGTTTAGCTTATCTAGCTTTTTATTAGTATCTTCTGAAAGCTTCTGGATCATTTTGGTTATTAGTTCCATTATTTGTGTAGTTATAGCTTCTATGATCCTGCTGAGTACTTTATGATCTATTTTCTAACCTCTTCCATTATACTTTTGAATAATTTGTGTGTGTGGCTTATGTTCTTCTCCCTGATCCCTCCTGGGGAAGCTGGGAGTTTTGGGAAGCATTTTGTTGTCTTGTTGTCTCATGTTTCTATTGTTTTTTTGTTTTGGTATGTGTGTGTGTGTGTGTGTGTGTGTGTGTGTGTGTGTGTGTGTGTGTTTTGAGATGGGATCTTGCTATGTAGTTCAGGCTGGCTTGGAACTTACTATGTAGCGCATGCTGGCCTCAAACTTGTGGTGATCTTCCTGCCTCAACATTCTGAGTGCTGGGATTATAGGTATGCACCACCACGCCCAGCTTCATGTTTCTATTGTTTTTTGTTTGTTTTATTTTGTGTTGAGGTTTGGGGAATCTTATGCTCTACTTACAGCTCACAGCACCCACCAGTCTGTTCCACCACCAGGTTTTTCCCTGAAGCCCTCTGGGGTCCCTGGGTCATACTTTGTCTCTGTAGAGTCCATTTCCCTTTCCTGTGAGCTGCAAGACAGTAGTTGGGGAGACAGTGCAGACTGTCCCTTCCCCTCTCCATGTTGTGTTCAGGCTGGCTCTGAACTCTCTATGTAGTCCAGACGGGCCTCAAACTCACAGCAGTCTTCCTGCCTCAGCTTCCTGAGTGCTGGGATTACAGGAATGCGCCACCATGCCCAGTGAGCTCTACTTTCTGAACTGCATACTTATTAACCAGAACTCCGATGAGTGTTCTTGAAAGTGATGGTCTCTAAAGCTTAAGAGTCATGATTTTATATGTATTCTATGCATTCAGCTTTTATATATTTTCTACGTATTTACCTTCAACAACGTACAACAAAATGAACTAAATTGTAAAGTTAGAAACTCATTTGCCTGTAAGCCAGCCATGGACCAACAGGGTGAAATGAAAACAGTTAACTATTAAAAAAAACCCAACTAACTATAAAGGAGGACCGTAGGGGAGTACTGTGAAGCTTGGGACAAATACAGCCTTTACTAAAAAAATGCTGTATCTATCTCTTTTTTGTTTTCCTGAGGAAACCTGATACAAGCAAGTTTTAAATACCTTATATTTAAATATAATACAATCAAATAAAATATAACTACAAAATAGAATGTTCTAAATACTTTGTGAGTATTACAATACCATCTGAATACTTAAAAGGGAGGGAAATTTTTTTGACTCCATAATAATAAATACTGAGTGCTTGTTTACTAGATTTGACACATCTACTATCTCAATATATCCCTCAAAACAAATCTACAAAGTGAGCAAGCTGCTATAGTTTGGATGGTGAATATCCCCCAAATGCCTCTGTATTCAAAGCTTGGTTTCCAGGGTGAAGTGGACGACAAAGGCTTAAGTAAATGCAGAAAATGGCAATGATTTTAGGGCTTCAGGAGGGACTTGCTCTCTTACAGCTTCAGTATTCTCTGAGTTAGCCCAAGAAGTCTCTGGGCCTCCTGTATTTATTTGGTTTACAAAGGAGGAGGATACTCAAGAAACTGTGGGAATCTGGGCAGGACTTTTCCAAGTGCTACATTATGTTAATTTAGGAGAACTATGTTATCTCCAGGAAGGCCTTCATAGCAGGAATGAGATGCTTACAGCTACAGTCTTCTTTAAATTAATTGGGGTTGGAGCCAGACATCCTCAGCTGTGGCCTTCAGACAACTCACAAGTAAACACGGAAAGCCAGTTGGTTAATATTAAATCCTGCTCGTAGCCACTTTGTAATGGTCTACAACATTATAGTGGCAGAAAGTTAACTATCATAAAACTGGTGCCAGGAAGTAAGGTTGTTGCTCTGTCTGATTATGTGGAGGAATCTTTGGAATTGGTTTACGTACTGTATTAGTCAGCTTTCCTATTGCTGGAAACAATACCCAATACACAGGGCAAAGGATAAGAAGTTTAGTTAGCTCATGGTTTTGGGGAATTCAGCCCGTGGTTACCTGGCTTTAAGGCGAAAGATGCCAGAAGGGTATAGTAGAACAAAATTGCTTAGTTCATGGCAGCTGGGGAGCAGAGAAGGGGGAAAGCACCAGAGCATGTTTTACTAACCTGCTAGGTGTTTCTTTTTTTTTTTTTTTTTTGGTTTTTCTCCGGTACCAGGAACTGAACTCACGACCTTGCGCTTGCCAGGCAGGTGCTTTTGCCGCTGAGCTAAATCCCCAGCCCCTGCTAGGTGTTTCTTAATCCAATAAATACAGACATAGTAGGAGTAATGGTCACAGTCTACCCCTTGTCCACTTCACATTCAAGCATATCTCTTTGCTGGGCATGGTGGCTCATGCATGAAATCCCAGCATTCCAGAGGCTAAGGTAGGAGGATTGGTGCAACTTCAAGTCCAGCCTGAACTATATAGTGAGACCCTGTCTCAAGAAAAAAAGTATATCTCCTTAAACCATATTTTATCTTCAAATAAGGACAACAGTAATTTCACAATTCCATGTGACTATCTTGTGTACTACTGGAAATGCAATAATCCATTCCCCAAAGTATCAGCAGTCCAAGCTTTTTAAATAGTCCAAGTTCAAGTATATTCTGAGACTCAAGGCAAACTCTTAGCTGTGAACCTCTGTAAAAGAAAAAACAAGTTACATAAACCCAATGTACAATGACACAGGGTAAGCATTCCCATTCCAAAAGGGGCTAGAAAAGAATCAGACAAAATCCAGACCAAAACTCAGGTTTTGCATGGTAGTCTGTGCCTATAATCCCAGCACTTGGGAGGCTGAGGCAAGAGGATTGCTGTGAGTTTGAGGCCAGTCTGAATTACATAGTGAGACCCTGTCTCAAGCCGCCACACACCCCCACCCCAAAGAAAAACCCTGAAACTCAGCAGGGGAAACATTAAGTCTTGTAGTTCTATTTCTGGCATCTGAGGCAGATGGTGATGAGATGTGAATTCCAGAGGATTTGGGCAGACTCAGCTCTATGGCCTTGATGGTTGTAGGCCATAATGCTTCTCTCTTGGGCTGACTTCACTTTCAGGCTGCATTTATCCTCAGCAAACATTCCAGGTTCCTGGCATTTTTAACTTCCTAGGGTCTCCACAGCAACACTGAATTTATTCTCAGAGCTTCATGCACTGCCTCTTAGGAGCTCCTTGCCTGGATTTCCAGGCCTTCCTTTGAAGTCTGGGTGGAAGTCTTCCTCATCCCACAGATCTTACACTGTGCATGCCGGTAAAATGAACATCATGTGGATGATGCCAGTGTTGGACGCCAGTTCAAGCAGTAGCTGGGACCTCTTGAACCATGGCTGCAGCAGCTCCTGCATGCCTGCATAGCTGATCACCATAAATGAATCTCAGAGAACAAATGCCTTAGCAGACCCTTCTAGAGCAAGCATCCCAGGGACTTGTTCTCAAATGAAAGTTTTGCATTTTACACCTTTAAGCCTGTGATGGGTGGCATCTTGTTAATTCCTAAGATGCCCTCAAGTCATCTTTCTTCTTTTTTCTGTACAAAGTACTTGATTTCTTTTTAATGGTGCTAATCTCTTTATAGCCAAACCTCTTTGGTCCCAACTTTATGTATGATCTCTTCTGGGCCAAAATTTAAGTTACTCAAATTTTTCTGATCTGCTTTTTGCCTCTGGTTCTCATTATAAATAATAAATATAGCCAGCATAATAAAAATAGCCAGTAGTACCCATACCACAGCCTAAGCCTTGGACTGTCTTGAAATGTCCCTTGCCAGATTAATTACTATACTGGTCTTAATCTCAGTCTCCTGCAAAGTCTCATAACATGGGAAAAATGTAGGTAATATTTTTGCCAAAGTGTAACACATGTAGCCTCTAGTCCAGATGGGAGTGGAGCCTTTGTTCCCAACTGAAATCTCCTGAGCCTGGCTTTTACTGTCCACATTCCCATCAGCATTCAAGTCTTCTGGGCTTTAGGCTCTGAGCAGAATCATTCATCAGGTTCTGTGTACTGAATTCTGGGTTGTTTCTTTGTTAGTTTTGGGTTTTTTGGAGACAGAGTCTTGCTATGTAGTTCAGCCTGATCTTGAACTCACTGTGTCACCCATGTTGGCTTTGAATTTATGGCAATCCTACCCCAGCCTCCTGAGTGCTGCCATTGTGGGCATGTACCACCACACTTGGTCTGCTCACTGAATTCTAAGGCTTCTCTAGGCTACATCTCCAGATCTTTCCAAACTGGTTTAGCAAACCAGTTCCAAAGGCTTCTACACCACATGGTTGGGTACAATCACAACACTGACTGCACTTCTCCAGTAACAATTTTCTGTGTTAGATGTCCCTCACTGGACACAATGCCTAACACTGACAGCTTAAAAGAGGAGTGTGTTAATTAGATTGATAGTTTTGGGGAATTCAGTCCGTGGTCATTGATTGGCTCCAAGGCAGAGGCATGGCAAAAGGGTACAGTGGAACACAGATGCTCAGTTCATGATTGCCAGGAATCAGAACAGGGGGACAATACTCAGGAGGAGTGGACAAGGGACCATATAAAGCAGCAATCTCCAACGTTTTTGACACCAGGGTCTTATTTCATGGAAGACAATTTTCCATGGATGAGAAGGGGGGCAGGATCATTCACGTTCATTATATTTCTTGTGCAATTTATTTGTCACATTTGCATTGCAATATATAATGTAATAATTGTACAACTCACTATCATGTAGAATCAGTGGGAGCCCTGAGCTTATTTTCCTGCAACCAGACAATCTCACTTGGGCATAATGGGTGACAGTGACGCCCAAAATGTATTGCTTAAGTCCAGTCTATTCTGTAGCCTCAATTTAGTTGCTATCGCTACAAAAAAAAAAAAAAAAAAAAAAAAAAAAAAATAAAAAGAAACTAAGTGGAATACAAACCCTACTCAGAGTAGCATGAGCAGCAGAACCAAAGCGCCTGCCTGGCAAGCACAAGGTCGTGAGTTCGGTTCCCAGTACCGGAGAAAAACGCTACAAAAAAAAAAAAAAAAAAAAAGATAAAACCTGTTTCACAGACATAAGATGTTAGAAATGGAAGCAGGCTTTTCAATGCTATTGTGGCAATTTCAGGGTATTCTAACTCTAATCCAGAACATATGGAAATTCGAAGCTGTCTCGAATATACATACTTTCAAGGCCACCTTCACTTGCAATCTCGAGCAGTTCATTCACCTGGCTAATTCACAAATGGGTGGCATATCCATTCCTTCCCAATCCAGGGTCTTTTGTGGTTGGGAAGTAATACTCAAACTCTTTTGAAAGCTGAGAGGTGAGCATGTACTAGGTAGAAGAAAGAGCCCTGGCTCAGAGCTTTCAAAATCTCTGTAATGTTTGTCTTAGTTATTTTTATCATTGCTGAGATGAAATACCTGACACCCAAAGTTAAAGGAAGAAAGGTTTATTTTAGCTCATAGTTTGTAGAGATTTCAGTTCATAGTTGTCTGGCTTCAAGGCCGCATGGCAGAGGTGCATTGCAGAGGAGAAACATTCCAGGCAAGAAGGAAGGCAGCAAAAATCCAATGCAACGAGCAACAGTAGCAGCTCCACCACCACCACTAAGCCTGCTTTCTATCTGTCCCCTTATATTCCATCCAGGCTACAAGCCTGTTGATTGGTGCCACCTATACCCAGGATGGGGCTTCCATTATCCATGCCCTTAATCCCAACATCACGCAATTCACACACCCTAAATCCAGCTACCTCCAGAAAGCCTCACCTCTGACTGCATGAGGCTTTTGGGGGACATAACAATGCTTAACCTATGAAAAATCCCAATGTTTACTTGTCCAGTTTGGCTTTGAAAGCAACCAGTTTATCTGTTGACTTGAACATAATTATCGTTCTCCCCTGAAATGATTGGTTGGGTTTATTGAGCAGCTTAAATATATTACACAAGTAAGCACATTTTGCTACTCACTCTGTGTCACTGGAATGTGCTGCTAGTGGTGAGTGTTTTTCTAAAAGAAATTTCTGGAGTAGCTCTCAGAACTCACAAGTTCTGACCACTGATCTACCTTTAGAAAGCCACTTCACTTCTGTGTAGAAGAGAAGACGGATGTGCTGTGCATCTATCTCCTCACAGAGCTGTGTGAACAGAGGTGAGTTAAGCATGTGCACTTAAATATGGTTGACAGTTTAAATCACATCCTCCAAAATGTTATCAAGTTTCAAGTGATATTTTCAGCTAGCCAGCATATCTCTGAGAATGACACAGTGCAAGATTCACATTCAGAAGTGAATTCTTTGACCCAAGTAGTGAAATAAAAAAGCTGTCCACTTATGGCACCTGCTCTGTCCATGCATATACCAACCCTAAAAGAGCAACTCTGTTTCTAGTGCTATGTAATCATTCATAGATTCAAGATTTTAGTAGTTCTGCAGCTGTGGTGTTGGTTGGCACATAATGTATCCTCATGTACATCCTCTGGAAGCACACATTGCGTAAAAACAAGCATTGTTGCCTTGGTGTCAACATCAGTAGATTCATCAACCTGGATTGCATACCAGAGCGGCAGAGTCCTCTCTAATAATGATGCCTCAGTATTCTCTGCTAGTTTACCTGTTCTAACTATGGTGCTAGCAGAAAGAGAAACACATGCCTCCTGCTGACCTGCAGGCAGTCCTAAAAGCTCACAGCAAATCTACTGAGCAGCAAGAAAGATCAACTCTTCACCAACTGTAAAGTGCTCCTTAGCATTAGCCATGTGGTTAATGATAAGAATGATGTTCTCAGTGCAGACACATTTTTTTTCAGAAATCTTTTAAAATATCTTTTTATTTTAAAGAGAAAAGAACAAAAACAAAATAACAAAGACAAAAGCAAAACAACAGGAAAACTATAAAAATGATACAAAATTTCAAAACAAGATAATAGGAAATCAACAAGAGTTGTTTTATTACTTATTGTTATCTTCAAAGTAGTTGCTCAGATTACCAGATAGAGGTATGCAAGATTGATCAAACAATTAAACATTAACTTCATTTCAATAAGCCAATAGAAATTAGTAGTACAATTATCTTAGCTATTTTGTGTGTGTATATATATGTGTGTGTGTATATATATAGATATTTACCTTCCTTCCTTCTTTCTTTTCTCCTTTCTCTCATCCCAGTTGTTCTTTCCTATTGAGCAGTTTCTTTTCCTTTCATAATATCTATTGTACTTTTTCAGTTTTATTTACTTGTTACAGTTTGTGTCTGGGTGTCCCCCCAAAGCCTCATGTGGCCATGGGGCAGGCTTTTAGAGTTTGATTATGGGTGTGAGAGCTGCACCCGCCCTGGGGTGGATAGTTTGCATATGTAAGGGAGAGGAAAAGAGTGCTTGAGGCCATTCCTCCCCGATTCCGCCCTGGTGTGGGCTTGTTGCTTAGCTGTGTTCTGCCGCCCTGAGCTGTAGCCCTCTGCCATGTGCCAGTCTGCCTTGTAATCTGCCAAATATGGACTGAAACCTCCACAAACTGTAAGCGAAATAAACCTTTCCTTCCTTAAATTTGGGCATCAGATATTTTGTCCCAGCAAGGAGAGAAAAGTAACCAAGACATTACTCTTTCAGGTTCTTACACTAGGGAGACAATACAATGTTTACACATGCAGGTCTGATTTATTTCACTTATGAGTATGTTCCCTAGTTGGATCCACTTATCTATAAAAGCCTTGAGTTTATCTTTCTTTACAGCTGAGTAATATTCCATTGTATAAAAATACCACATTTTTCTTATCCACTCCTCATTTATCAATGCAGACACATTTGATGATGTTTTGACCTTCAAGGATTATTTCTGTTCTTCGTGTTCATAGTTTTTTTCCTTTGTAAAACTCCCCACACTTGTTTTTTATTTTTATTTATTTATTTATCTTTTTGGTACCAGGAATCGAACTCAGGACCTTGTGCTTGACAGGAGCTTGTGCCTCTGAGCTCTATCCCCGGCCCGACGCTTGTTTTTTAATGCAGGATGCTTGGTCTTCTTGTAGCAAAGCAGTTTTGAAGGTTTCATGGCTTCATGGGATGGCTGGTCACTACATGTTGTATAAATCAGGCTTGGAGAATGTGAACCACCTGTTGCAACGAACCCATAATTTAAATTTCATTCTTCATGTTTTCTTTTAAATGCATTTTTTTCTTGCTTTCTTCATTTGTATTAGTGCATGTTTGGAGCACATAATGTTTACATTCCCTGTGGGGAGCTGGTACGTGCACACAACACGTCTTAATTCCTTGTTCACCCCCTTTCCCTCCCCAGCACCTCCCTCCATTGCTCGATCCCCTTCCCACTTGAGAAAGATCTATCTCCTACTTCCTGTTGTCTGTCTTTCATTTTGCTCTTTATTTATATTTTGGGTTTCTCATATAAGAGAAGTCATGTGATATTTAAGCTTGCATAATTGATTTATTTCAACATTATGGTCTCAAGGTGCATCCATTTTCCTACAGATGACCCAAGTTGATCTTTTTTAATGGCAGCGTAGAACTTCCTTGTGTGTGAATACCATGTTGTCTTTATGCATTCATCCATTGGTGGACACATAGGCCACTTCCAGTATTTAGTTACTATGAATTGTGCTGCTATGAACATGGGCATGCATGTATCACTATAATATGATGTCTTTAACACATTTGGGAAGGTACCCACAGGAGGAATAACTGGGTCAAATGGAATTTCTAGTTTTAGTTTTTTGAGGAAACTCCATAATGATTTCCATAGTGTTGCACTAGTTTACATGCCAACCAACAATGTAGAAGGATCCCTTTTCCTCTGCAGCCTCATCAGCATTTGTTATTTGATTTCTTGATGATGGCCATTCTTTCTGGGGTAAGATGAGATCTGCTGGTTGTTTTAATTTGTATTTCTCTCCCCCCCAAGAATTTGCATCCCCCCCCCACCCCCCGTACCGAGAATTGAACTTACGACCTTGTGCTTGCCAGGCAGGTGCTGTGCCGCTGAGCTAAATCTCCAGCCCTTATTTTGCATTTCTCTAATGACCAGTAATTTGTTTTTGTTTTTGTTTTTCCAGTACCAGGAATCGAACTCACAACCTTGTGCTTGCCAGGCAGGTGCTGTGCCACTGAGCTAAATCCCCAGCTCCTGCCCAGTAATGTTGAACACTTTTGCATGTATTTACTGGGTGTTTATATTTCTTCTATGGAGTGTCTATTCATTTCACTTACCCAATTTTGGCTGGGTCTTTTATTTTTGGGTGGGCCTGATTTTTTTGGGTTCTTTATATAGTCTAGATATTAGTCCTCTGAGGAATAGCTGGCAAAACTTCTTCCCATTCTGTAGGTTGTCTTTTCACTGTTGATTGTTTCTTTTGCAGAGGATTTTTAATTTGATATGGTCCCATTTATTGTTTCTTGCTTCTATTTCCTGTGCAACCAGCATTCTGTTCAGAAAGTCCTGCCTCTGACTGACTTCAAGACTTTTACCTGTTTTATCTTTCAGCAGATTAAGTGTTTCTGTTTTAACATTTAGACCTTCAATCCATTTTCATTTTAGCTTAGTACTTGGTGAGATGTATGGATCTAGATTCAGTCTTCTGCTTGTGGGTAGCCAGTTTCCCCAGCATCAGCTAGATGGATATGCATTGCTTAAAGCCAGTTAAAGGGATAAGGAAAAGTCCTCGCCAGCTCTGCACATATCAATACATGGAAATAGGGTCAGACTCAGCCAAAATGGAGGCAATTGCTCCTGTTTCAAGGAGAGTCACCTAAGTGGTCCTCCTCAATCTGCCTCCGAGGCAAGGTATCATAGAGGATCATAACAGAGGAGAAACAGTTCATGGTGTGGCAAGCAGAAGGCAGCAAGCCGCAAGCCAGAGCAGTGAGTGTGCCTTTTTCTTTTATCCCATCTAGGCTACAAGCATCTTAGTAGCCATACCCAGATCCAGGCTTCTGTCTTCAGTAAGTGCATTCAGTCACACTCATATCTATGCTAATTTCAATCAGTGGGCTTATTTACTACCTCACAACCTTTTTTTTTTTTTTTTTGGTTTTTCTCCGGTACCGGGAACCGAACTCATGACCTTGCACTTGCCAGGCAGGCGCTTTGCCGCTGAGCTAAATCCCCAGCCCCTTACCTCACAATCTTAATCCCAGTATCACATGCCCTAGATGCATGCCTGGCTCTCCATCAATTTTGAAAGATAGTTTCTGGCTATTGTGGTTTTCCTCATAACATCCCATCCTGTGTCCTCCAGGGTAGAACTTTATTTTGTTTTTTTCCCTCTTTTGCTCAGTCTAAGCTCACTCTGCAGAGCAATTTCTCCTTCACTGTTCACTTTTTTCAAATAAACTTTGTCACTCATTTTGTTCATTTCTTTGTTTGAGACTAGAAGAACCTAGACTCTAACTCCAGAAGGAGAGAAGAGCAACCCCAAACCTAATATTCATTAGGTAAGCCATTATGTAATGTTCATTAGGTGAACCACTTTTAGAAGGAGCTCAATGGTGTTTTGGTGTGGCCAGCCAAGAGTAAAGCTCATGTACCAGAGACCAAGGTAAGGCCCACGTTGGGGACAATTTCATTTCTCTTCATGAGGCCTTTTCTTTTCTTTCTTTTTACGTCATTCTCTCCCCTAAGTCCAGAATCCAGGGACTCTTCTCAAGGTGCCGGGCAAGGCTTCCTGGCTGTCGGGATGGGGGAAGGGAATGTAGGTGTTTGTTTTTCTTTCTAGCTGCTTATGCTCACTCTACAGGTCCTTGTTGTCCCTGCCTTTGTTGTACATTGCTACACTTTTGGGAAATTAAGCTGGTCTTCCCCTATCCCAGTTTTGTAAACAGCTTTTCTTTCTTAGTTTATGTTGCATTTGTTTGCTACTCTTTCTGTGGGGGCAGCTTAACCTGGTTTCTTTCTACCTTAGTTTTGTAAATGGCTTTTCTGTCCTCTTGTTTTATGGTTTGGTGAGATGCTAGGACTAAGGGTACCCTGCCCTGGATGTGGGTGGCACCAATAAGTAGGCTTACAGTCTACATGGAATAATGCAGCTGGACGTGGGCTTATATCAACTGCCACCATCTTTTTCTTTATTTACTATCTGGCCTTATCAGCTAAGCCTCTGATTTTGAAGAACAAGTGGGAGGAACCTCTTCTTTTTTAGTTCTTTTAACTGGCACAGTGGCTCTTCCCCACATGGAAGAGAAAAATTTGTCTGCTTTAAAGGGAAATATCCACCGGGCATGGTGGCGCACCCAGGAGGATCCTTGTGAGTTCCGAGACCAGCCTGAGCTACAAAGTGAGCTCAAGGCCAGCCTGAACTGCATAGTGAGACCCTGTCTCAAAAAGAAAAAAAAAAGGAAATAGCAAGGTTTTTACCTGGGTGGGACGGTGACTGGGAGGGCCTGTTCAAGCCAGCTTTAGCTGACTGCTTCCTCTTTGCCTCAAATCTCACCCAAGACTAGAGCTTCCTGGCTGCATTTCTCCCTTGTTTAAGTGCCGCTAATTTAAGACCCTATGCCTGATGACCTTAGCAGGACAAATAGGCAGTATTTCTAAGTTAATTAAAGAGACTGTGAGTGTACAAAAGCAGAGCCTTCCTTGTTTTTAGGTTTGTGGGGGGTTTTTTTTGTTCTTTTTTTTTTAGCTATTGGAGCAAATGCAAGAGACAATTTTCCCAGTTGGTTCTATTCTGGTTAAGTAGAGCCATCAAGGGACTGGAAATACCAGCTGAGCCATTAAGGGGCTCAGAACACAAACAGAGTTGTCAAGGGACTCACACTATAACTTGGACCATCAAGGATTTCAACTAGGCAGCTAAAGGAACTTTGCTTGGGGATGTTCTGCCCTTACTTCATGGGAGTTAAAGGACCAAAGAACAGCCAATGGGTGGCTTCCTGCCTTCTCCTTAATGAGTTAATGGGTCCAAATATGGAGACAAAAGCCTCACTTGACGGGGGGCTTTCTTCCTTGCTTAATGATGCTGGCATTACTCAGACAGAGATGTCCTCTGTGCTGGGTCTCACAAAGGAGGGTTTGTGGAACCCTTTGGTCTCCTCCTTCTGTATGGGATGCCATGGTACGAAGTCAAACCTTGGTTGTCTTCTCCTCTGTATGGGCCCCAAGCCTAGCCAATGGGAAACCCCTTGGACTTGGCCACCACATGATGTTCCTAGCTTTGCCTTTCGACATATTCTTTTTTTTTTTTTTTTTTTTTTTTTTTTTTTCTCCGGTACCGGGAACCGAACTCACGACCTTGCGCTTGCCAGGCAGGCGCTTTTGCCGCTGAGCTAAATCCCCAGCCCCTCGACATATTCTTGATGAGTTGGGAAGGTTTGTCCTGACAGTCGGAAACAGTGTCCTCCAGGGTGTACTTTCATCTGGCTTTTTCCTCTTTTACTCAGCCCAGGCTCACGGTAGAGCCAGTTTCTCCCTCACTCTTTTTTTAATTTTTTAAAAATTTTTGTCATTTTGGGACAGGGTCTGCCTGTACAGTTTAAGCTGGCCTTAAACTCACTTTGTAACCCAGGCTGGTCTTAAACTCACAGTGATCCTCCTGCCTCAGCCTCCCACTCCCTCACTGTTTGTTTTTACTTTTTCAAATAAACTTTGCTGCTGCTTAAAAAAAAAGAAAAAGCAAAGAAAGAAAGAAAAAGAGAGAGAAAGAAAGAGAAAGAAAGAAAGAAAGAAAGAAAGAGAAAGAAAGAAAGAAAGTTAATTTTGTAGGATATATCAATCCAGGTTGGAAGTTGTTTTCATTCCAAAGCTATCCCAGGGTTTAAGATTTGTGTTGGAAAATCTGTTGTAATGAGTTTGCATTTATAAATGATTTGTTACTTTTCTCTAACTAGTTTTATGATTCTGTTTTCTGCTGGACTTTTGAGATTTGACCATGATGTGTGATGGAGGGGTTCTTTTCTGACTGTGGCTACTTGGCGTTATATATACCTCACTTATCTGTATGGTAAATTCTTTTTTCTTATTTCAAAATTTGCTATTATTGCAGTGAACAGGTTATTTATTTATTTATAAAATTAAAAAAGCTAATAAAGCAACAATGAAGACAAAATCAAAACAACACAAAAACAACAAAAACGATACATGACCTCAAAACAAAATGACAGGAATTAACAATGGTTGCTGCATTATAATACTGTTATCTTCAATGAAGTTGCTCAGTCCACCAGATATAAGAATGTAAGATTGATCAAACAATCAAAGACAGTAATAATAATAAAAAAAAATTGGAAATGATGCAGAGCTTCACCATACAAAATGGTAGGAAAATAGGTTTTTTTAAATGCCATTTGTGCTGTCTTCTGATTTTTTTTTCATTAATTCCAAATAATGTGAATTTAGTCTTTTTTGTATCACCCAGAATCTGTTGGATTCATTTTTCATGTTCTCTTGTTGTTTTTAAGGTATCTCTCATTAATTGTTCACTGACAACATCTCTGTCTTCTAATTCTGACATACTGTCCTCATATTGGTTACTTCCACTTCCCATGTTTTTGACAGAATTTAAATTTCCTAAGTTTCTCTTTGGAACCTTTTTATGGACTCTGATTCTTTTGTATGGTCATTCTTTTCTGGTCATTCATGTTTTGCATTTTTGTTTGGTTCTGCTAGCTTTTTCTTATTGTCTTCTGTAGGCTCACTGATCATTTTATTTGGTCAGTTATCTGTTTACTTATATGTGAGCTGGCCAACATCCTTATTGATGGGTTTTGTTAGCTTCTCTGTTACCTTCTCAAATAATTTGGCTGTATTCTTTTGGTTTCTCCCCCTTTTAATGCTCCATGGGTCAGCTTTGAAGGACCTGGGTGTTTTTGGAGATTTTGTTGTTGTTTTGTCTTCTCGTGTTTCTTTTCTTTTGTCTTTTTTTTCTGTTTTTTTTTTTTTTAGGTCTTGTTATGCAAGCTGGCCTTGAACTGGCTTATGTAGCCCAGGCTGCCCTTCAACTCACAGTGATCCTCCTGCCTCAGCTTCCCAAGTGCCACCATGCCCAGCGCCTCAGGTTTCTACTTTTTGTTTACTTGTTTATTAATTTCTTGTATTAAGGCTTGTAGATTGATTGTAGTAGCAAGGTATGGAGATTTCTTTTAATTAATGTCTACTTTCAACAGTACCCTCTTGTGGAGGACCACATGGACAGCTTTCCTTGAAAGAAAGAGCATTTGGCCCTGCCTCTGTATTGCTATGTACAAAGCTGGCTAGGACATTTTTTTCTTATCCCTTTAATTGGCTTTAAGTAATGCAAATAAGTCTAGCTGAGGTGCTGATTTGTAGTCTTTAAAGTAATGTGACAACCTCACAGATCTAGAGAAATATTCCTAAAATTCATCTGGAACTAGAAAAGACCCAGAATAGCAAAAGCAATCCTGGGCAACAAAGACAAGTCAGGTGGAAACACAATCCCTGACCTGAAATTATACTACAAAGCTACTATAATAAAATCAACATGGTACTGGCTGAAAAACAGACCTGAGGAGCAATGGAACAGACTGGAAGAAACAGCCACAACCAGAAATGCATTCAGCCACCTAACCTTTGACAAAGGGTCCAAACAAACTCACTGGAAGAAAGATAGCCTCTTTAATAAATGGTGCTGGAAAAACTGGCTTGCCACTTGCCGAAGACTGAAAATAGATCCAAGTCTATCACCATGCACCAAACTCAAGTCAAAATGGATCACAGATCTCACTATTAAAACAGAAACACTAAATCTATTGGAAGAGAAAGTAGGTAAAAATCTTGAAGACATAGCGGTAGACAGAGAGTTCATGAACAAAAACCAAGTCGCATGGGAAATACTTCAAAGAATCACTAACTGGGATGTCATCTTACTGAAAAGTTTTTGCACATCTAAAATCACCAGCAGAGTAAAAAGAAAACCCACAAATTGGGAAGAAATTTTAGCTGACTGTCCCTCGGACAAACTTCTGCCTAGAACATGCAGAGACTTAACAAACATCACCCCAGTAAGAATGGCTATCATTA
Source organism: Chinchilla lanigera (assembly GCF_000276665.1). NCBI lineage: Eukaryota > Metazoa > Chordata > Mammalia > Rodentia > Chinchillidae > Chinchilla > Chinchilla lanigera. Next base: position 4,512,164 of record NW_004955464.1, on the reverse strand, counting down.
AGAAATCAACCAATAACAAATGCTGGTGAGGCTGTGGAGAAATAGGAACTCTTCTCCATTGCTGGTGGGAATGCAGACTTGTGAAACCACTGTGGAAATTAGTTTGGAGATTCCTCAGCAAACTAGGCCTGGAGGTCCCATTCAACTTGGCTATTCCCCTTCTGGATATTTTCCCAGAAGAACTGAAAACATCATATCACAGTGATATATGTGCACCCATGTTTATAGCAGCGCAATTTGTAATAGCCAAATCATAGAAGCAACCCAAATGTCCATCCACTGAGGAATGGATAAAAAAGTTGTGGTATTTTTATATAATGGAATATTACTCAACTATAAAATAGATAAACTTGAGGCTTTTATAGGTAAATGGTCACAACTGAGACCATACTCATAAGTGAAATAAATCAGACCTGCATGTGTAAACAATGTATTGTCTCACTAGTGTAAGAACCTGAAAGAGTGAATAAAATTAGGAGGTATTGTTATAGGAAGCTGAGTTAGATAGAAATATTATAAGGAGTCAGACAGGGCCAGGCCCTCAGAGGAGCCAACATGAAAGATACGTATTTGCTGTGGGCCAGACCTCAAGGCAAAGGACTAAACAAATGCACCCACAAACCTCCCTTGGGATGAGCATCTGGGATTGATATTCTAAATAGGTAGCAATTACCTTGAAGAGTCTTTGACCCAAACCCTTACAGGAAAAGCCCCTGTTCTGTATTCATGCCCGCTGGCTACGTGACTCAATTCCCCATTTGATCCCAGTTTAATCAATTTTACCTGAATAATTCTTACTGGCTGACCATAGTTTTGTCCATTTTCCCCTACCTTGGACCTGCCTCACCTTGTGGTTTTGCTCTATAAAAGTGCCTAGAAAAGACAGAGTCTTGGGGTAACCCACTCGGGCCCCCCTTCTGTCCCTCTCTTTGACAGAAGCTTTCTTTCCCTCAATAAATATATTCTGCTTTTAACCTCCATCATTCCTAAAATTCATTCTTCGATTTTAGAGAACACGAACTTGTGAAACAAAAGGAAACTGCTCAAAAGTAAAGAGTAACTTGGATGAAGGAAAAGAGAAAAGAAAGAAGGGGAATATTATGTACACATGTATATACAGGATAGTTAACATAGTTGTACTACTGACTTCTATCACTTTATTGAAAGGAACAGTTAATGATTAATTATTTCACCAATCTTACGTGTCTATATTTGTTTTCCTGAGTAACCACTTTGAAGAAGTCAATATGTAATACAACAACCATTGTTCATTTCCTATGACCTTGTCTGAATTTCAGTATTGCTTGTATTATTCTTGTGTTATTTTGTAAATATATGTGTGTTTGTTAATATATTTTCATTCTTTTATTTAAAAAAATGTAATGTGACAGGTCAGTGATGCCCCGCCTAGAGCTCCCAAGTAGTGTGTGTGAGCTGGGCTGAGAGATGCCACACTGTCCACTGAGACTGAGCCTCGAGAAAAGAAGCTTTGACATCTCAGGACTTGATAATTACACATAAAAACTGGAGCCCTGGGCTGGAGATATAGCTCAGCAGTACAGGTGCCTGCCTAGCAAGCACAAGGTGCTGAGTTTGATTCTCAGTACCAAAAAACCCAAAAAAACAAAACTGAAGCATTGACCCTAAAACACTAGATACTGCCCCAATCTGTGATAAGCAGATTACTCTTTCTGCATATTTCTCTCTGTGCATATTGCAGAGGTAATTTCAGGCCTCCTACCTATCCCGGTTCACAGACAGCACTCATGTACTTTCTGCCTTTCTCTCAGTCACTCATCCCTGAGCCATTTCCCTCTTCATGAATTAATAAAACCCAGATTTGACCCTGGGCCAAAGCCATCGTTCCGGTTAGCTATCATTCTAGCTGGACCCCCTTGGCCCCGTGCAACTACAAATATGTCTTAATGTCTTAATTCTCACTGTGGATACACTGGAAGTGGTAGATTGCAAGTCCAATAACTTTTCCCTGGGATTACAAAGGTGGACTCCTCTGGACTGTGATGAGGTCCAAGAGGGCATTCTGTACCTCCTGGGCATGACTAAATATTGGCCATTGCCTCTGTCCCAGGATCCCATCACCTCCATCTACTTGAGAGCAAAGTTTATAGCATATTTGGCCCCATACTCAGTTCTCCAGGTATGGGTCACAGTAGGTTAATGAACTCAAGGCAATCCAGATAGTGGCATATCAAGAAAGCCAGTTAATAGCAATGACTGTGTCACATTGCCTATAGTAATAAAATCAGCAACAGTAGTAGCGTCAAAGACAAACTGAGTATTGATAAACCCTAAGGAACAATAATGTACCAGCATTAACCACAGGAAAAAAATCTATAACTATAATATGCACACTAAGACAAACCAAATATTGACCTACAGTAAATATATAATAAATGGAGCAACTTCATCTCCACTAACAATACCACAGTATCCAGTAGCAATAGCATAAATTTAACTAGTTATCTAGAAAGTTGTAAAACTTTATAGTTACACCAGTAGAGGCACAGGGGGTGGGGAACCAGAAAATGAAGAAAGTAAAATTTGAAAAATTCATCAATGAGATATGAGAAGGAGGAGAGAAAAGTGAGATGGGTGGTTCTATTGAGGAGTGAAACGATAATGGTCTTACAAAATAACTGCAGGAAAAAATGAATGAGAAAAAAGAAAAACAGTAAAATACAAGAAATGAAAGGCAAGAAGGCAGAGTTGAAAGGAGAAAAGAGAGGAAAAAAGGACAGAAAAGTATTAAAACTCCAACCCCCCAAAAAGAAAAATAACTTAAAATAGAAAAATTTTTTTAAATGATTAAAAGAAAAAATTCCTCTGTGTATGGTTTTGTTTTATTTTTTGAGATAGGGTCTCACTGTGTAGTTCAGGTTGGCCTTGAACTCACTGTGTGGCCCAGGCTGGTCTTGAACTTGTGGCACTCTCCCTGCCTCAGCCTCCCAAGTGCTGGGATTACAGGTTTGTGCCACCACACCAAGCTTCCTCTGTTCCCTTGTTTCTTTCCAGGATCTACAGTCTTGGGATCCAGCCAGTCATGATTTTCTCCACCTAGCTTTAAGCCTATGGGCTTTCAAGGTGTCCTCCCTGCACCAGAAGCCCCTCTGTGCATTCACCCCAGACTGTGGTTACCATCGAAGCCAAGGTGGGTTCTTGCTCATGTATGTAGATGGGGAAAGCAATCAGCTCTCTGGTCCGCTGGATGTAGGCCCCAGGGCAGAGGTTCAAGGAGCTGTTGGACTTAGTGTTGATATCACAAAGTCTAGTGGTCCCTACAGAGGGCAGAAAACCTGTCCTTGACAGCCTGAATTTATACTTCTCGAGGGGAGTCTATGTCTGGCCTATCCCCTCTCCAAGGTGACCGCCTGTGGGTACTTTCACCCAGTCTCTTTGGGAGGGTAACACTGCAATCCCTGAAGCTGCTGGCCATGTCTGCACTTTCGCCTGGGTCTGCCAGCCCTCTGAACTTACCTTCTTTTCCTGGGCATTGTCCCTGTCCAGGATCAGGGCATCGGTTAGTCCATACCTCTTCTGCCCTGTGCCAAGGAGAAGCAGAATGTAGAGCTGCCTTGGAGTTGGCAGATGGTCATGCAGTACACGGCAGCATGGCCTGCTTGCTTGTTTTGAGGTGCTGTGCAGGCACTGTGAATTGCTTGGTTGTGTTGGGGGCGAAGTGTGGGCAGTATGACCTTCTTGTTTAGCAGTTGGCTTCTTATGGTCTCTGTTCAGTCAAATTCAGTGCTATCAGATCCCCTGTTCCACCTCAGGTGGTCAGGTGTTAGAGCCTCATAAGGAGTGTGCAGCCGAGATCCCTTGCCTGTGCAGTTCACAGTAGGATTTGGGTTCCTATGAGTTGATCTGACTGGAGGTGGAGCTCAGGTGGGGAGTGTGGGGAGCAGCAGTAAATACCTGATGAAGCTTTGCTCACTCACTCACTGCTCACCTCCTGCTGTGAAGCCTGGTTCCTAACTGGCTACCTACAAGTACTGATCTGTGGCTTGCAGGTTAGAGACCCTTGACTACCCACCTCATGCCTCCACAGTGCACCTATCCAGATAGGCGCAGAAGAGTGCTTCACTAATCTGCTAGGCATTTCTCAATCCAATGCGGTTGGCATAGCAGGATTCATGGTCACAAAGGAATTTAGAAAGGCATGGAGCAATAAACTAGGGAAAATCTAGAGTTCTATAAGTGGAGTTTAAGGGATAACCCTGGTGGAAGACCAGAGTGCTGATAGGAATGTGGACGGTACCGTTTAGGCTGACGGGGTTTCAGATGGAAATGAAGACACTATCCTAGCTACACTGTGGCAAAGTGTTTGTCTATGTTGCGTCAAGGTCCTGATGCAAGGGCAAGCAGAAACGCCAAAGGACAACCAGGATTTGGAGGCAGATTTATTTACATTGACGGGCACTGATCGGGATCATTCCCAGAATATCAGGCCCCAATCTCTGGTGGTCTAGGGCTTTTATATGATACATGGGCGGGAAGTACAAAGGAGGTATAATGGTGACACAGAACAGCCTGGCAGTTCTGACTAGCTAGCAGGGTGAGATCATCGGCTACAGGGCTAGATTAAGGGCCATCAGTTACTATCAAGTATCTTCTTTGTTCAGTTACACTCTTGCGGTTAGAGGGCCAAAAAAGGTAATTACAAAGCCATGGAGCAGTTATAGAGCTAGGCAGTTTCAAAAGAACAAAGTTTTAAAAAGAACAATTTCTCTTGTACAGTTCTTCCCTTTCATTTCCCCTCTTGTCACTACTCAGAAAAATCTTTTTCAATGCTGGGGCTGGGTTTTTTTTTTTTTTTTTTTTAATCTAAAGCTGACCAAATCCAAGAATTACTGGGCCTTGTCCATTTTAGATTTTGGACTGACTTACCTCCCAGGTGTCAGTTTTTACCAGGTGAAACTCAGCAGGAGCTTGGGTTGTGGCAATTTGATTTCCCGTGGTTAAATTAAACAGAGCCAGAATACAGACCCTAACATTAAATGTCAGCACATTAGTAACAACAAACATTTTCTAATTATAACTGATAGACCTAGGCTTTTTAGATGAGGAAGACAGTTTAAAATAACAAGTCCAACCAATAAAGCCCTATAAAGAGTAAGGAAAAGAGTCTTACTGGTTGTCTTTCATCCCTCTGGGGCAGCTGTCTCCAAGGCCAAGGCAAAGGTTCTAGTCAGTAAGAAGATAGGGAGCAAGAACCAAGCTGGATAGCACAATCTCAAGTACATATGGGAGAGAACTGGGACAAGCTAATCACACTGTGAATCCCGTGAATGCCGTCCTCAAGCTTCAGGTGTGCGTTGACCTGTCAGCATCCAGAGTGACCAGAGCAGGGCTTTGAGTGCGTTGTCTCTTCAGAGTGAGCCTTGGAGGAGCTGTCTAGATAAATTTTCCAGCAGACCTAAGGCTGAATTTCTGAAACTTGTAGAGGTAGTTAATATCTACCTGGGTTATATGTGTGTGCAGGAATGTCTATGGGTATAGCTGGTCTTCTAAGTGGTTACAAGCTGAATGTAGTTTTTATTTAATCTAGTTTTTGAGTTACCTCTGCTAAAAATGCAGGCCCATTGTCACTGCCAATAGCCAAGGATAGGCCATAGCTAGCGATGATTTTTTTACAGCGGGACCCTACAAACTTTTTTTCTCAGTACAGGTGGGGAATGGGAGGTCGGGGCCAGTGGCATAGATACTGAAGCCTAGCTGGCTGCGGGGGTACGGATGCCAGTGCAGCGGCTTGAGCTTGAGGAGCAAATAGTGGGGGCAGGTCTGGCTTTGTGAAGAGGGACTGGCTGACAGGAGCCAACCAAAGGAAGAAGGTATTTTTTAGGTCCAGGCAAGAATGTGGGTGGCAGAAGAATGAGGCAGTGTATACAGAGGGCAATCAAGGGGGCGTTGGCAGCTTGGGAGATCTTGAACTGGCTTTACCAGCAGGAGAGGTATACTGTTTGATGCAGGTGGGGCTTGCCTTGGGACAGAGCTCAATCACCAAAGGGGCATGACTGATAGCAAGCCCTGGGGGTGAGTCCTTTGTCCATACTTCTGGAATTGAGTCTCTCAAAAGTTCAGGATTGGGCTGGGGATTTAGCTCAGCGGCAAAAGCGCCTGCCTGGCAAGCGCAAGGT
>NW_004955464.1:4439362-4505869 GCF_000276665.1 Chinchilla lanigera | reverse complement strand
CCCCCCCACCCAACACGCCGCCCCAGGGTACAATCAGAGTCAACATCAATTCTGGGACAGTGGACCCAAGGGTGAAGGAGACTGGTCATATCCCAGGAGAGGCATAGGGCACTGAAGCATGTACAGGAATCCATGTTTGATAAAGTGTCCATCAATCTCACAGGATCTTGTCAGAATTTCTTTTCCTTGGGGGCTCCTGTGGGTAACTTCAGTAACTTCAGACATGTTTATTGGCTTCTTGCCTCCCTCTCTGAGGCCTACCAGGAGAGCACTGTGGTGTTGATCTAAGGCTTCACAGCCTTCTGTCTAATTACAATCCCAATTTGGATATGCTCAGGGAAGGACTGTGTTCACCCGAGCATCAGGATCAACCACGGTGGTGGGGACTTTTGACTTTAACCAGGCTTGGGCCCCATCTAAAATGCAGTGGTGTTCTTCACTATTAAACAGAGTCAAAAGGAGTTGCTGACAGTTGTCCCATGTTGGCAGGTGGATACACAGGTGTGGAGCCAAGGTGGGATCCCTTATGGCAATTGAGTCCAAATGAGCTGGCCTTTTATCTGAAGATTTTCCAGTTGAAGGGGCTTACATAGTGAGCAGCTCACAAGCAGAGGAAGGCATCTTTTCTGTGTTGCTGACAACACAGAAATCTTGCCCAAGGGAATGAACGGTCTATCAGGCTGATGTGTGGCTGGATGCTTGTTTGTGCTTTCCATGACATCTGATCGTGGTTGATGTCCAGGCCCAGAGGTGAGTATACCTCTGGGAGGAGAGTTTTCAGAACTTTAAGACTGTGGTTAGGCTGTGTCAGGCTGATGCATTTTCCTCTCGGGGAACAGTCAAAGTTTAATATGCAGGGTTAAATGACAGTGAGGGTGATGGGCTTGGTGTGAAGGATTGGCTTACAATGGCCACCACGGAGTCAGATGAAGAAAAGTGCAGAGGGTGTCTGTACACTGGAGACAGAAGGTGTTAGTCCAAGGTCTGAACTTCACTGCGGTGCCCTATGCGAGTCTGTACAAGCATGCTGGACCAAAGAAGATTACAAATGTTTTAGTGAAAATAGCAGTCTCAGGGCTGGGGATTTAGCTCAGTGGCAAAGTGCCTGCCTGGCAAGCGCAAGGTTGTGAGTTTGATTCCTGGTACCGGAAGAAAAATGAAAAACAAAAAAAACCAAGAAAATAGCAGTCTCCTGCTTTGCCCTTCTATACCAGACCTTTTTTCTTTGGCAGCTGGTTTCATTAAGCACTGAGCCCCTGGGAGGTCAGAGTTGTCTCCACATCACTGTGGGTCCAGCACCCAGTATGAGGCCAAGTGTCCTCAAGTCAACTGGCCTCCAGCCGGTCTTGTTCTTGAGTCAGAATTGTATCAGTTTTTTCAACAGAGTTAAAAAAAAAATACTGTTAGCAAACAAGCCTACAACACACTGAGTAATATCTCTGTAACTTTGCTTATTTAGTGGTGATATTGGTAGCAGTTTGCTACTGAACACATTAACCAATCCATGTAGAAAGTCTTGTAGTTCTAACAGTGGAATCCTTCATTCAGAAATTCCTGGTTTAAAGCCTAACTCTTCCACCTATTAATCTCTTACAAATTTCTCAGCTGCTCTTGAGAGGTTCTACTTTGTATTAAATTCCAGATGATGGGCTGGGGGTATAGTCTGCCTGGTAAGTGTGAGGTTGTAAGTTCAATTCCTGGTCAAAACAAAACAAAACAAAAACCCAAAAAAACAAACTATAAATTCTGGGTGATTCTCTGTCAACACCATTTCCAGAAGGGAGCAAATCTCTTCAATCACTTATTAATCCTATGCCCTCTTTCCTTGATAGAAACAGTCCCCATAGGGGCTGGAGATTTAGCTCAGCGGCACAGTGCCTGCCTGGCAAGCGCAACGTCATGTGTTTGATTCCCGGTACGGGAAAAAAACAAGCAAAAAAAAGAAACCCATGTCACAAACAAGTTGTTTCAGTTGATGTGTCCAAGAGAAGCCCTGGTTTATTTATTTACTTTGCCTTTTTGAGGCAGGGTTTCACTATACAGTTCAGGCTGGCCTTGAACTCACTATGTAGCTGAGTCTGACCTCCAGTTCACAGTGATCCTTCTGCCTCAGCCTCCCAAGTGCTGGAATTACAGGCATGTGCCACCACGCCCAGCTATTACTATTTTTTTTTTTTTTTGAAGCCCTGGTTTAATAAATTTAGTGGCCTGACCCTGGGAGCATGGGTGGGGGAGAAGCTGACACTGGAGATGAGGCAACTAATGGGTGAGAGTGGGAGGCAGAGGCAGCAGGATTGTTACGCATGGAACAACAAAGCAGCCTTGGCAGATTAATGAGGGACAAACAGTCCTGATTTCTTAAGTAGCCTCCTGGAGGGCATGGCTGTGGGTTTAAGGCTTTGACAGCTCTTCATAGTAATAAACAACCGTAATGATCACTTTGAAGCACTCATAAAGGGGCAAATGTGTTCAGAACAAGCATTCAGCCAGCAAAAAGGTGAGTGACACTTTTTAAAAAGACACCTGAGGATTGGGGATGTGGCTCAGTGGTCGAATGCTTGCATAGCATGTGTGGGGCCCTGGATTCAATCTCCAGCACTGCCACAAATAATACAAAATAAATACCAGAGAACCCAAATTTGACTTTGGAAGAGCTCTCTGAGAGAAACCACTCACTCCAGAGTCTTACGCATTGAGAATAATACTTCCTAGATTTTAGGTCATGGGGCAAAGAGTCATTTTTTCAAATTAAAGACCACCATGGGATTGTCCACTTGGTATTTTGTCATACAAAGGCACTAGGAAACAGGCCACAACCTACTGTTGTCATCCTTTCATGGAAGGATGGAAGTTTTGGTTTTAGAAGTGGTGGGAATCTCACAGTCTCGGATAAAGAACACTCCTTCAAACTGAGCACATTTGGTATGATGAAGAACTTGGAGCACTCCTGGATTTTTCTGATCTGTTGTGATTTTTGGAAGCATCATCATGGACCAACCAAATGGGCCCAAAATTTAAAAATAACTGCACTTTACAGCAGTGGTTCCCAGAGTGGGGGCTCCAGGGCCACATCATGGGCATCCCCTGGGAACAGCGGGGATAAATGCTCAGCTCCACCCTAGGACAAAAGAAGCAAACACTCTGCACATGGGCCCAGCTGTCTTAACTCTAACACACCCAAACCTGAGAACTATCCTTGCTGCCCTTTCCTCTAGAAGGACTGACAGACCTTCTCGGGAAAACCTTCAGTAAGAGGAGCCCACCGCCTCCTGAAGAAACCTATCGTGAGGTGAGTTGAAACTCCTCGACTAGCCTCCTTGGTTCCAGTTGTGCATCTCTGAGCCACATGGTCTTCTCTGTCTCCCCTGCCTGACAACATGTTCATTTGCAAATGACTGTCACATCTCCCCTCTGTAGGTGCTCCTAACTGGTTCCCACCTGGTGTGACCTTTGGTCCACTCATCTGCCTGGGCTGGTTGTTTTTAGTAGTAGTAGCAACTACCATGTATTGAACATTTTTTACTATGTGTCAGCCACTGCCTGGAAGTAATGCTCCAAAGGATTTTACTTTAATTTCTTACAACAACTTGGAAAGTAGATCAGTGGTCTCCATCTTCTAGTGTTATGGCAGAAATTCCCCTGGCACCAATTGGGCTATATTCTACAAGAACACCCGAGTCTATTGAGAACAAACCAGAGTTTAATTTGAGGCTAGCCGCCCTCACTTCCCTTGCCAATCTGAAAGTGGGGGCGATGGCCAACTTTGTTTCACCTTATGTACATTTTGGTTTCCATTGACAACAGGTTGGGGTGTTACATTCTCTGACCCCGGTGGGCATATGGTGTTTCTCTCATCCTGTTGGACTCCAGGTCAGTTGCAGGTCGCATGTCTAACCATGATAGATGTTTCCCCCCATTATCTCCTTTTTTACAACCTATGCATTCCTTTAGGGTTACAGTGTTTACCTAGGGCCAGGAGACGGAACTGCCCAGGCAGAGTCGCGGAGGGTTACCTAGGCCTAGGTGCCCCCTTGTCTTGGGGAGACATTCCTGGGCAGTGTTGATCTGGGGAATTAGCTCTTACACTGTCCTGGGGGGCTTCCCAAGGCACCATGTAGGCTTTTACCAAAACTATTTTATCTAAAATAATATGCTAATATTCATTGTCCCCTACACTAGGAAGAAAATAAGCCCCGGCTTAGCATCTCTTAGTTGTAAGTAAAGCAGGATTCCATTCCATACGCAGGTCAGTGGCACTCTGGAACACATGCTATTCCTGCTATACGACGATATCCTGAAATTTACATGAAAAGATTGCTAGCTGAGGGGAGCCTGTGTCAGAGAGGGCTGTAGGACTGAGTATGTAGCGTGTAGGTACAATGTGCCCTTTGGAATCTCGCAAATCAAGTTAAGTCAAGCAATTACTAATTACATGGCCTTGAGTGTTTTCCTACTGTCTCTGAACTTCAATTTCCTCCTCTGTACAATGAGGATAATAACAGCATCCACCTCAGAAGAAGTATAAAATGAACTTGTGCCTATAAAGCACTTTACAAAATGCCTAGTACATGGGAAGTGCTTAATAAATATGTCTGCTCCTATTGCTGAAAATACCTACTCAGCAGTAATATAATTATCATTTAGAATGGGGAATATCCAGACACATGTAGATCATAGCAGCGTAAATCATCTTTCCACTCCACTGAATGCCCATGACTTCTGACCCTGGACTATTTTAATAGGCTCCTAACCTGTTCCCTGCTTTCAGTCTCTCGTTTGCAGTCTGACCTACATAAACTGACAGGCTAATTTTCCTAAAACTTTTTTTTTTTTTTTTTTTTTTGAGACAGAGTCTCGATATGCAGTTCAGGCTAGCCTTAAGCTCACTTTGTAGCCCAGGCTGGTCTTGAACTCGCTATGATCCTCCTGCCTCAGCCTCCTGAGTGCTGGGATTACAGGTGTGCGCCACCACACCAGGCTTCTAAAACCCAGTTCTGATCCTGTGCATCTTCCTCCTGCTGAAACACCATCTTCGAAGTGAATCCAAGTTTCCTTCTTTTTTTTAGCCATACTGCAAATAGTATTTACATGGCTGTCGGAGTATTTATTCTAGTCATTGAACTTATACAATTGAACTACACACAAATAATGAAAAAATTAACTACAGTTTCAGAAAAAAGGCATAGTATTGTTAATCTGGATGTTGCTGAAGTAGAGTTACAAAGGATAGAGAAATAAGGAAGCAGAACTAGGCTAAAGAGGGTAAAAAGCAGTAGCAATGTCAGGGTCCAAAGTGGGAAGTAAAGAAATACTGTCTCTTGTTTGTGGACTAAGAAGTTGGGCTGTAATAGGTGGGGGCGTGGCTCAGTGGTACAGCGCTTGCCTAACATATGTGATGCCCTAGGTTTGATCCCAAGCACCACTCACACACAAAAATGTTGTTACCCACCTTTACATTTTGCTGTATGATAGGATATTTAGTTCACTTTTACACCCCCTCTTTCTCTACCCTCCAAAATGATGATGTCACCATTTCAGTTCCTCTGCTTGGAACCAGGGTATCTCTAAGCAAGTTTCCCTTGTTGGCCTTCTGAGGTGTGCATAGCGTATAGTCCCGTATTCCTCCTCCCTCCCTGTTCGCACCATTGCCCTACATGAACTTGGGTTTCAACTGAAGCAAATTCAAGCCTTTCTTCACACACAGTCCTCCTGCATTTTCTTCATCCAGAACCACCGCCGCCTCCACCCCCTCCCACTCTGAACCCCATGGGCTTTCTGTCCAAAATTGTTTCAGATGAGTATTTTCTGTCAAGTGCTTTGAGCACTAATTCACTTTCTACCTACGGCAGCCTAATGAAGTGGATGCTATTATCCCCTAGGTATGGATGAGAAAACAGGTTCAGACAGAGTAGCAACACACACAAGGCCACTGCATTAGTTACTTTCTCACTGCTTTGACCAAATACCTAATGTCTGCAACTTAAGGGAGGACAGGTTTATTTGACTCAGTCACAGAGGTTTGGTCCACAGTGGGCTGGCTCTAAGGCAGAAAGGCTAGCCATCATTGTAACTGGACTTAGGGCCCCTTGGCTCCCCACAACTACAAATATGCCTTAGTGTCTTTACTCTCACCCTGGGTTGCACTGGAAGTGGTAGATTGCAATGAATTCACTCAAATTCCAATAACTTTTCCAGGGGATCACAAATATAAACTTCCTGAGCTACAGTGAGGGCCGGGAAGAGCTCTATATAGGTATGAACTCATCCATCGATCAGTCCGCTGATGAGTGCCACGCCCCAACGATCCAGTCCCCTTCTGAAACTCCACTTCTGAGCGCATGAGACTTCAGGGGACATTTGAGGTCTAAGCTATAAGATAGTATAGTTAGTGCATGAATAGGCCTCAACCCAGACTTCTTGATTCAGGCTCATATTCATACCCACTGCGCTGCACACTTTCCCTACCATCTCCAAGGATATGTGGACAACTTACTCCTTTCAACTCATTTAGCCTTTGCTTCTTGAGTTACAATGGTGTTAGTCAAAGAGCTTGTATTCTGCTCTCGGGTAGACCAGGGTTCAAACTCCGTGTTCCTCTTATTCGTGTATCATATCCCTGAGATTAGATTTCCTTATCTGTAAATTGGGGGTCATAAAACCTCATTCATATGGTGTCTGTGAAGAACAGAAAGAGACTAAGGACTACAAAGCCCTGCTCAGAGCCTGATTCATGCAAGGTTCTTACTTTCCATCCTTACCTCTCCTGTGTGACATGGTTTGTGTTCCTTACTTGTTGGGAGCGTGACTTCCTCTTAATCACCATTGTATCTCTTACACTGCTGAGAGTAATGCTTCACAGACAGGTGTTCAAGAAACCTAGCAAAGTGGTCTCTGTTTGCTTAAACTCTCTCAGCATTATTTTTGTCCTTAAAGCCAGGGTTATTAAAAATACATTTTTATTTTCCTTTCCATCTGTGTCATTCATTCATTCATTCAACAAACATCTAGTGGCACCTATCATGTATTAGGCAGTGAACTAGGTGCTCGTGATGGAGCAGTACATACTTCAGGAGTTCTGCAGCTTGAATGTTTGCTCTGTAGTGATGAAAACAGCTTTGCCCTAGTCCTGGAGCTTGGATGAGCAAAGGTTTGTTGCCAAGGTCGCATGGAAGGAGCTTGGTAGAGTTGGCATGTGTAGGATATTAAACATTCCAATGAGGTCTTGTCACACAACTTCTTGGGCAAGTGAGGTGAAGAAATGTGGAACCCTAATGTTATAAGTAAATGCAGGATGGTTTTGCTGATGGTGTTGTTCTGGGGACCGAACCCAGGGCCTCATGTATGCTTGATAAGCACTCTACCGAGGCTGGGGATTTAGCTCAGCGGCAAAGCTCCTGCCTGGCAAGCGCAAGGTCGTGAGTTCGGTTCCTGGTACCGGAGAAAAACCAAAAAAAAAAAAAAAAAAAAAAAGATAAGCACTCTACCGCTAAGCCCCATACCCAGTTATTTATTTTCTCAATTTTATTTTGAGACAAGATGTTGCTAAGTTTCCCAAGTTGGCTTTGACCTTATGATTCTCCTGCTTCAGCCTTCCAAATAGCTGGGATTACAGGGGCGCACCATTGCACCTGGCACCATATCTTTCATCCTGCAAATAAATCATCACATTTGTCTTTATCAGGCAGGCTGAGTTAATTAATACCTTGGCCCAAGCCTAGTCCCAGCTGACTTCATTAGCAAGGTGATGGCAGCTCAGCTAGTTGTGAAGATAACAGGGTTGGTGACATGGAGAAGGAAGTATGTTTTAATTGGAACATTGACGTTTGCTTGATATGTCATTGGCTTGAAACGTAATCCCAGAGACGCTCTGGGAGATGCAAAGACAGCCCCTCAGCTGCATATATCTTCTCACAGGGATCAGAACGGCCCTCCCTGGCCCTTGCTCAGCAACCTGCTGCCCAGCTCTCTACCATCTGAGCAATGGATGCTTGTCTCTGCATCCACAGGATAGCCCAGGATGGCTCCAACCCAAGCTTCCTGTTGAACTTCTCTCCTCCTTACATTTGCTGTCTCACCTCCCTCACCCAAAACAATTATCCCTTCTCTGTCCTATCTTAAAGAGCACCCAGCAGTGACGAAGCCCTTGACCACCCAACGCCAACCCCCAGCCCCTGCCCTCAGTTCTCACCTGCTGAGTTTACATATCAACTCCTAGTTTAAGGAGATAAGCTACTAGTTCAGGGAGACAAGCTGTACTAGTTCAGAGAGACAAACCCCTAGTTGAGGTAGAAAAGCTCCTGGTATAGGGAGACTGCTCTTATTTATGGAGACCAGCTCCTAGTTAAGGAAGATCAGCTCTTAGTTTAGGGAGACCAACTCTTGTTTCAGGGAGACAAGATCCTAGTACAGACGAACATCTAGTTCAGGGTGACAAGCTCATACTTCAGAGGAACAAACTACTAGTTTGGGGACACAAACTCTCAGCTAAAGGAGACCAGCCCCTGGTTTAGAGAAACCAGCTCTAACTTTGCAGGGGCATGTTCCTAGTTCATGGAGGAAAGCTTCTAGTTCAGGGAGATAAGTTTCTAGTTCATAAGACCAGCTCCTAGTTTAAGGAGACCAGCTCTTACTTTAGGGAGACAAGCTCCTAGTTTAGGGAGATGTTATGATTTGTGTCTGGATGTCCCCCCAAAGCCTCATGCAGTCATAGGGTGGGCTAGAGTTTATGATTGATCCATGGTCCAGTGTTGGAATTATGAATACGAGTGCTACACCTACCCTGAGGCAGATAGTTTGCATACAGTGTGAGGGAGGGAAAGAGGCTGCCCACCTGCTCTCCATTTTGCTCTTGTTGCTTTGCTATCTTCCGCTGCCATGAACAGTTGCCCTGTGCCATGTGCCACTCTGCCTTGGAGCCAGCTGAATATGGACTGAAACCTCCACAAACTGTGAGCTAAATAAACCTTTCCTTCCTTAATTTTGTTTGTTAGGTATTTTGTCTCAGCAATGAGAGAAAAGTAACCAAGACAGGAGATAAGCACCTAGGTTAGAGAGATCAGGTCCTAGCTTAGAGAGACAAGCTTCTTGTTTAGGGAGACTAGTTCCAAGTTCAAGGAGACCAGCTCCTAGTTCAGGGAAACCTACTCTAGTATTAGAAGACAAGCTCCTGGTTTAGGTGGACCAGCATGTAGCTCGGGGACACCAACTCCTACACCTGCCACCTGTCGTGGGATCCTGGGTCTCTCCTGACCATCCGCATCTCGATCACTCGTGACCCAGAATAGTTAGATGGTGGGGCAATTGTCAGTTCCTCTATCTCCTGGGCTGTACCCGTGTAAACCCGACTTCCCAGCTTCCATGGGAACTGGCAGCCCCCTCCCACCCAGCTGAGCCCTTGGCCCGGCCTCATGTCTGACTCTTCCCCTATCCCATGCCTAGTCTTGGTGCATCCAAGCCCCTTTGTGGCTGATGGCTTTCAAACACAAGACATCCCCAGCCGAGTGTGAACCCACTCATGACCTGGGTGCCAAGACTCAACCCTTCCACTGACAGCAGGGGACTGGCAGGCACACGTGCGATGTACAGGGAAGATGCCTTGCCGTGGACCCTCTCAGAGTCTGCGAAGTCGGGGACATATTCTGGGAGAAGAGTCATAGCCAGAGCTGCCTCTCTGTTGATATGTACAGGAGCCAAGGGGAGCATGGGCCAGTGCCTGGAAGACTTCCCCCATCCTTGGGAAGAGGAGGCCTGAGTCAGCATCCCCTCCTAACCTTCCTTTTATATGACCTCAAGCAAGCTAACCACTGTGACCTCACCTGGGGTCTGAGAATCATGGTTTTTCTCTTTGCGGTGTGAAAAGTTGCTCTTATTTCTCAACACCGACATTGAGGCATCCAGAGTAGGGAGATAGGAGAGCTCCAGAGCAGAGCTCCCAGGGGCAGGAGGTGGGATCAGAATGAGCCGGTTGGGGACCGCCACAGTGGGACAGTGGTGGGGAGAAGGCTGGGATGCTAGAACAAGTCCTTGGGCACAGTAAACAATCACCCGTATAGCATGGCATGTTTAACAGACCCGGCATGAGACCTTGCTAAAGCGGCAGAAGCAGAACATGTACACGAAATGAGAAACTGTTTCTAAGGAAAATCCCATGTAAGCCCTGCAGCCTCATTTACTCTTAGGCAACTTAAAGATGACTCATTCTGAAGTTCAGCCCGGTGTTGATTCACTTCCCACAAACTTTTCCTCTAGATACTGGTTATGATAATGGCACCCCAATTTCTTCGCAGGGATCTGAAGGCCATTTTTTTTCTGAAAACTGACTGTGAGGTTCAAATTGGACCTTACTCTCCCACCCCAGGCTGCTGGCCAGCAGAAGCACTGTTTCTCTCTGCAGGGAACCTGAAGCTGTCATTGGCAAGCACAAAATAATTTACATCACACTTAAGGGCTCTGCCCACTGAGATACAAGACTGCCAGAAAACTTTTTTTTTTTTTTTGGTACCAGGGATCGAACTCAGGACCTTGTCCTTGCCAGGCAGGTGCTTTGCCAGGAAACTTTGATCCCAGATGTTTATCTTCCCACCTAATGACCCCTGCCTTCTCTCCATCCCTATAAAAAGAGACACACTTCTCTTTGTTCGGGGCAGATGGTCTTATGGTCTTATAGTGCTCTCTGCCTGGATAAATTCCATGTCATGTTGTCTTTACACAAGCCTGGTGGTCTCTGCTGGTTTTCACCCTGTACCCACGTATATTATATATGTTACACTGACTTCACTTGACCTCCAGACATCTGACGGGGACTAAAGTGCATAAAAGGTCTGGCGTCTCTCTCTTCATACTGTGTCTGCCCTAGCTGCCGTCTTAACCCTTGGGTCAGAGCCTGCTCAGCTCTGCACGTACATGCACTGATATTTAAGAACAGTCTTGTCCAAGACTAACACAGCGATACCTTGGCTTGTTGCCCGTGGGAGCTGGGTTTTGTTTTTCTTTCTCTCTCCCTTTTTTTCTGCCCCCATCCTGTGCTTCTTCAGAAACCGCTAAAGCCCAAGTGCCTCATGTCCTTCAGCCCTACCCTAGGCCCAGACCACAAGACAGAGTATTTCTGCAGGCTGACGGCACCAGCTACATGAAGATTTGACTGCCTCTAGGACAAGTTACTGTGACCAAGTCTGCCACAAGAAGGAACATCTTTTGGAACTGTGCCCCTGGCCAGTGGGGATGACCAGACTGTAGCCCACCCTGAGACAGAAGTGCCTGACTTCCAGCTTTTTCTAGTGCCCTAGGCCAGTCATTGTCTTGCCCCTCCCCCTTGCTTCCTTTTGCTCCCCTGCCCCACCCCCATGGACTGGTGCAACTTGCCCCAGAGTCCTCTGGGTTATCTAGCAGCCTTTCTCTTCTCTCCTTTCTCTCCTTCAGCAGGCAGCAGCTCAACAGTCAGCCTGGAGCCCCTACTCACTCCCACTTCAGAAGGGGCTGCTGTCTTTTTGAAGGAGGGGGAGGGGCGTGCAGCAAGGGAGGGATCAGGGCCCATTGTTAACAGCCCCAACCCCCCACTTAACTTTCCAGAAGATTCCCTGGTTTCAGCCCTGCCCCCCTCACTGGGTTGCTGCCATGACAACTTTGGCTGTGTCCTGGAGCCCTGCACCTACTTAAACCAATCACAGACCTGTACTTGGACCAATCACGGGCCTGCAGCTGCTAATCAAAGCTCCCTGCACTTTTTTTTTCTTAGTCTAGGAGGACTCCCCCCAGTGTACCTCTGCCGCAGCAGCGTAGGTCCTGCAAACCTGCTGTGATTTATTTCTTAGGTAGTAATGGCTCCGAAAGTCCTGTAAATCTACTCCTGAGTAAGTGTGGTCAGAGTGGTATTTTTAAAAGAAAGAGCAATAAACATTAGGGTCTGTTAGCATTCCAGAGACCAGCGGCTCTGAGTCAACATGCACGCAGCCTGGTCATTCTCCTGACTCATGCTGACTCCTCTCAGGCAAAGCCCCAAGCTGCCCCCACCCGGCCCGCCCCATCGCGCTGCTGGCATAGGAGGGAGAGTGCTTCCTTGTCAAATTCTCAGGATCCAAAGAGCCCCATTGTCCAGTGTCGATTTTATCCCAAATCTTTTAGGTCATTGAGGCCTTGGGGTGAAAAATAAAAGCTACTGCTGTGAGGCCACAAGATAGCAGCACTGGGTAGCACATATAGGAGCACTGAGGTGCCCTCCTTTCTCCCTGGGGGGAGCAGGTGACCACACTAGGAAGTCAGGGCTCTGCCACCATGGGGCCCTGAGCCAGACATGAGCTTCCCGCTCCATCTGAGTGTTAGCAGGGCAGTGTCTGGGATTGTCCTCCTTTCTCCACTGTCCTTCCTTCCTGCCCCTTGAGCCTGGGGACTTTGACTTCCACCTCCCCACAGTATGGGAAGTGCTCTGATGTGCAGTCAGGCAGGAGCCTGAGTGTGGAGTGGTGGGGACAGGCTGTGGTGGAGCGATGTCACAGAGGGGTGTGGAGTGCACATGGGCTGTGCACGCTGGGAGGGAAGAGAGAGCAGGGAGCGTGGGTGGGGCCAGGCTGCAGGAACCTTGAGGTTTCTTGGCCAGTGTGAAGCCCCTGAAGAATTCCGGGATGCCAACGCTTTGCGAGGAGGGCATGGAGACAAGGCTGGCAGCTGGCTGGGGACTGCAGGAAGGCTACAAAGATACAGCACACAGTGGGCTCTTGAAAAATAGATTCCAGGGTCTTGTGTATGTGCAGCAAAGAATAGCAAGTGTATACCCGATAATAAAGAAAAGACAGCTACATGTATTGACGTTAATGTCTGAAAGTGCACTCAAAGCAAGGGGTCAGTCCCAGCAGAAACAAAAGTGGCACAAACAGGGGACGAAGTGGTACAGGGGAGCAGAGGAAGAAGATAATTCAAGCTTGGGATTTAAAAGATGCATGCTCCACCTAGGGTGTTTCTTTTTGGATCTGTCTGGATACAACTGACAAAAGTGATTGACAGGGTGCTGAGTCAGCTCAGGGGACTCTAGTGTGCATGATTTTCCCATAATTCACTATTATAATTACATATATGATATGCAGTCCCTATGTATGAACTGTTAATGAATTTCCAGTGGGGAGAAGGTAACTGGAAGTCTACTGTATCTCACGAGCATGTGCTCTGGCCTGGAGCTTTAGAAATTTCCTGGGTCTTTGTTCTTATTTCTGCTTCTCTTAGGGCAGTGGAAGGAGGATTGGCCCTAGGGGTTGTCTTGTCACAAGTTCGTACTGAGTATGGTCACTTGAGAGTCTCGCAGCCTGAAGAAGAGACACAGAGCCGGGGACTGGGTTAAACATCTTTTACTTGGCTCTTAGCCGAAGTCCGGCTCTTCAGCCACTCTTGTGGCCCTCAGCCCCTGTACACACAGCAGTCCTCAGCCCCACAGCCAGCTCATGCTTGTGGTAGGCCTCAGCTGCTGAGTCTACATTTATATCAAAATACAAAATGGTGGCCATGTGCCAGTAACGACCTTGGTTATGTAAGTTATTTACACCGGCCGGCAGGGACCTTGGCTGCAGAAGTTATTTACACTGGGGCATCGGGAGGTGCGCCTGTGCTGCAGCTCTGCTGACACAGAACCCACTGCCTCCCAGGGCCCCTTGCCTTCACAGCCCAACCAAAGTGCCGCCATGTTGGGATTTTGTGTTTCCCTATAGGGCGTTGCCCAAGTTCTGGTGAATGGAGGAGGGGTGACCCCATACAACCCCAGTTGTGCTATCTGCACTAAGGCTGCACCTTGTCGGTCCAGGGCTAGGCAGTATGGGCTTGGAGCAAAAATGTTAGAGAAACTAGAAGCTTCCCTGGGCTTCCTACCACACGCAGGCCACCCAGCAAGACCAAGACTAACAGTTATTCTGTGTGTGTGGTGTGCATTTATGTGTATACGCACGCATGTGTCTGTTGGAGTTGATGGAATCCAGTCTTCTCTCTAGTGCCATCTTGGGAAGAGCAAGCATCTCCTGTCTCTCTTCCACAGCCACCCAGGGTTGAGGGATGGGGCAAGAATGAGATAGGCGCAAAGGGAATGGCTAAAGCAGTCTGGGGAAGTAGGCCTGACCCATTAATCACCAGATCTTAGAACATGTGGAGAGAGCAGGTCCCAAAGCCTTGTGTATGGACTTTTCGAGAGAAATCAGTAGGTTTTCAATAGGGTGCCTGGACCTGACTTCAGCCTGAGATGTGGGATCTCAGCACTGCCTCTCGGGACCCGAATGTAGAGGTTCTCGTGGATTTGGACAGCATAAAAGGCTGCCATGAAGAGCAGTGCTATTATAACTTTCCACAAAAGCCCACTCTGTTTCCCAGACTCACTGTACTTTGTCCTTTGCTCTCTCCCTCTTTTTCTCTTTACTCTGCCCAAGCTCACTCTGCAGAGCCAGTTTCTGCCCGGCTCTTCACTTTTATTTTCCTGAGTAAACATGGACACTGCTTGTTGCTCCTTTTGTCCAATTCTTTGTTTGCGATGAGAGGAAGCTGGACTCTGACTCCAGGAGGAGAGGCGAGCAACCCAGAATCTGTTACTGTTCAGTTGGTGAGCGCCTTTTAGAAGCAGGCTACCCGACAACAAGGGCAGTGCACGGAGGATGGACACGTGCATGTGCTGCCCCGGTGGAGAAGTTGGGCCTTTGGGCCTCACCTCATCTAATTCCAGCTGTTCTTTTTTTTTTTTTTGGGGTTTTTCTCCGGTACCGGGAACGGAACTCACGACCTTGCGCTTGCCAGGCAGGCACTTTGCCGCTGAGCTAAATCCCCAGCCCCTCCAGCTGTTCTTTGAGGAGCTGGGAGACCATCAAGACTGTTAGGTAGACAGAAGACTCAGAGATGACCAATCAAGGCAGAAAGATTTATTAGCATGACAAGTACAGTTCAGCAATGCATAGGTTATGATGACTTCACCCCAGGCCAGCTGCTTTTAAATCTGGGGTAGAGGGTGGAGCTTGGGCTGGAATGGAATGAGGAAGTTAGTGGGTTTTAAACCTAGACTAGAAGTTAGGCTGTGAAGCGAAGGGACTGGGGAGCTCTAAGCTAAAAAGACCCTTTACCTCTCTAAGCCTCAGTTTCTTCTTCAGTAAAACAAGGAAACAGTCTGTTTTGTCTTATTGTTACAGGGTTCTGGAATTCTGTAGACTCTTTCCAGGTTCTTGGTGTCCTGAATAAAGAATTGGGCCAAAAAAGTAGTGAGGATGAAAGACAAGGTGAGATTTTACATTTATTTATTTATATTTATTTATTTACTTAATGGTGCTGGGGATCAAACCCAGGACCTTGTGCATGATTTTACATTTATTAAAAGTAAGAAAAGAAGTATATTCTGCAGAGTGAAAGCAGGCCACTGAGCGTCCCAGTGACCATGGGATTAATGACAAAGGTCTTTTGTACCCTCGTTCTTCAGGATGACGTCAGATCAAGGGCATCCTATCAAAAACCTGCTTGATTCTTGCCAGAAGAATTGAAGCTAGAACTTTCTGATTGGTCTGTGCCTGTGTCTTGAATCTCTGAGTTTGCAAGTCACCTCCAGTTGCTCAGCCAGTTGGTCACACCCTCATCTCCTGTCTCACTGTTGTGACTGAGGAAGCCTGCTGGCTAAGGCAGGGCAGTTCAGACCCTTCCCCGCTTCTCCTCCCCATCAGCCAGGTGGGTGGAGGGAAGCTCTGCAGGATGAGGTTCAACCGGCCTCACAGCCAACCCCACCCCAGGAAGTGGGAG
Organism: Chinchilla lanigera; assembly: GCF_000276665.1. Taxonomy (NCBI): domain Eukaryota; kingdom Metazoa; phylum Chordata; class Mammalia; order Rodentia; family Chinchillidae; genus Chinchilla; species Chinchilla lanigera. The sequence continues at coordinate 4,490,128 of NW_004955464.1, read as the reverse complement.
GACACGATGTGGAGCTCGAGACATCTGCAGTGCTATGCAACTTGGGCCTGCACTGTGTCTGAGGCTGTACTCTATCCCCCACTCTCAGCCCTAGAGGCTTCAGGGATTTATTTTCAAAGCTTCCTTTGATACTCATGTAAAGGAAACTAAAGGGGAAAGCGGCCGTGCCTGGGTTCTGTGAGTGAGGCAGCGCAGGAGAAGGGAGCTCACAGACTGCCCTATCAACACGCTCTGTTAAAACCTGACTTAGAAGAGGAGCCTGAGGTTCAGAGAGGCCCAGGTGCACAGCTGAGGACTGCAGGAGCCACAGCTGAAATGCAGGCCTGCCCTTCGCCTTCCACTGCCCATGGTGCCTAGAGCTCCAGAGAAGCCCAGGCCTGGCTGCTTGGAATCCAGGGCCTCCCAGAAGAGAAGGAGGAATGCTCCCTTCCATGGCCTGGTTGCGCTTTCCTGTGAAGCAAACCAAGGCCCAGAGAGCACAAGTGGCTGACAGGGTCATACAGCAACCTGACAGGGTCGAGCCAAAGCTGTACTGATCTCCATTTGCCCATTCTTCCACCACACTCGCCTGTCTTGGGCCTAGAAACTTTGTCTACAGCTAACAGGAAAGAGCCCTGCAATACCCGGGCAGCGATGCAAGGGCAGGGCAGGTGTGTGTGCGTGCGTGTGTGTGTGTGTGTGTGTGTGTGTGTGTGTAGGGGGCGAGGCAGGGTCAGGCCACGTCCCTGGTTTCTGGAAAGCAGAGACAAAGGTACTTTTTTCTCATGGCTTTATGAGAAAGCTCGTAAAACGCGCTACCTGATGGCTTTGGGTGTGTCTGCAGCTGCCTCTGTCACCTGAGATTCTTTCACCTGCCTGTCAGCCCTGCATACGGTGGCCATTGTGGCATCTGTACGGCTGTCCCCCCTTCCTGGCTGTGTGGCCAGGTAGGGTCATCCCACATCAGAGAGGGGCACAGGGAGCAGTCTATAAGTGCATTGCCGAGGGGCAGGGCCTGCGGTAGGTGCTCACCTGCTCTGCCAAACCATTTAGAAATGTGAGTCCAGATCCAGACTGGAGGTGGGCCTGAGACTTCTCACAATGCTGAGATGCCCACTCAGTCCTGCTGTTGGTACAGGAAAATAAAACTCCCAACCTGAACGATATCTGGGACGAGTTCATGTTCCCTCAAATCAAAGAATGAATTTTAGGAACAATGGAGGTTAAGAGCAGAATATATTTATTGAGGGAAAGAAAGCTTCTGTCCAAGAGAGGGGCAGAAGGGGGCCCCAGTGGGTTGCCAAGGACCTTGCCCTTCCCAGGGACTTTATAGAGCAAAACCCTGAGGTGAGGCAGGTCCAGGATAGGGGGGAAATGGGAAATTACAAGGTGGGCATGAGGTGGGACAAGACTATGGTCAGCCAATAAGATTACAAGTATAATTGTTTGGGTAAAATTGAGTAAACTGGGATCAAATGGGGAAGCGGGTCATGTAGCAAGCGGGCATGAATACAGAACAGGGGCTTTTCCTGTAGGGGGTTGGGCTAGTGACTCTTTCTGGCTTTTTGAAGGTGGTTGTTACTTATGTAGAATATCAATCCCTGATGCCCACACCTAGGGAGGTAGGTGGGTGCATTTGTTTAGTCCTTATGTCTTGAGGTCTGGCCCACAGGTATCTTATCTTGTCTTTCATGTTGGCTCCCTTGAGGGCCTGGCCCTGTCTGACTGCCTATAATGTTTCCATCTAACTCAGCTGCCTATAACACTGTGAGGTTGGGAACGAGCCCTGGAAGGGCTCCCCATGCAGATCCCATTGCTGGTGCCCCCCTGGAGAAGGTGGCTCTGACCCCAGTGTGCTGTGTAGGGAGGTGGGGGCCCAGAGTGGAGGCGGGAGGCCAAAGAGTGGGGCCACAGAGCCTTCAGGGCAGAGGTGGAGGGGGCATGGCTAGGACAGTGACTGAGGGAAAGACATGGGGAAGCCCCCAAATCCAGGGGTGGTACTGGGAGAAGGCCTGGGAGATTCTGATTCCTAGGATGGAAGTGGGGAGGGAGGGGAGAGGTGGCTCTGACAGGAGCCCAGGACAGTAGGTGCCCCCGAGCTCAGGCTTTGGGGATGGCCAGGTGACCAGTACCTGGCACGGAGCCTGAGGCAGAGCCTCCTTGACTACCAGGTAGGCCATCCAGCCCACCACACAGGCCACTACGTACAATTCCTGAGCCCCTGAACTGCAAAACTCACAACTGAGAATCGCCTGGCAGGCTGAGCCCTGCCCAAGAGGACATGGCTCACCAGGAGGTCAGGAGAGCCCTGAGTTATTCCTGTGGCTCAAATGGCCTGGGACAAATTGCCTGGGACCCGTGGGGTTGTGGAAAAGGACATTCTTTAGTTACTCTTTCAATATATTGCCTCAGGCCTGACCAAGCCATGTGATTGTTTGGTTCTGGAGGAAGTCTAGCAAAAGCATTGGTGGAAAGAAAAAGATTACAGAACCTGTGTCCTTGTGGAAAGCCATGAGGTCAACACTGAATGCTTTGCTGAGATGCCCGAAGGAATGATAACATGATGGCTAACAAAGTCAAGTCTCATTCCTATGATAATTGCGTTGTATTGTCCTTGCTAAAATGGTTGATATCCTCCCATTTGCCCAGCTGCTTCCTTTGTTCTTTCTCAATAAAAGTTTACTGAGATTGGCAATCGAGGCTGCAGTCCAAGAGGCTGTAAGCCCCCTGATCCCAGAATTATGCCTCTCTTGTTTTTCTTGATTCTCTTACTTTTCTATTCATCTGAGGGTACCTTGTTCTTGGGACCGGTTCACCCTGGAGAGGGATTTTTAATCTAACACAGGGTAACATGCTGAACTGCCAAAACACACTTAGACATGTGGTGGCAGAGCTCAGTGATAGGTTTTTCCAGCACAGAGAGAAGTAAAGCAGAATAAAATGCCTTTATTGTGGGTGCAGAGAAGACCACAGTAGGAAAGAGAGGGATGTGGAACTTCTGAGGGCCTGTCATGGGGTCAAAGGTTAATAGGTCCAGGCTGGAGGCAGGGTTTAGGAGGCAACCACCTGACATGGCAGACCAGGATTGGGCAGGAGCATGGGAAAAGGAAACAGGATATTACAAAAAGGGAAGTAGGAAGTCGTAATTTGACTCAGAGGAAGAAGGGTGGGGCTTAGCACCTGACCTCTAGTGGCTAGCACCATATTGGCTTGGTGCCATACTGGCTCAGCACTATAGCACATGACCTCCAGTGCCATATTGGCTGGACACCTTAGCGACTGGGCAGGAATTACAGTGAGGCGAGAAACCCATCACTCAGCACTAGGTGGTGCTTGTGGTTTTCCACCCTTCCTCCCTCCTTTCCCCTTGGTTACTTTCCTCTTGTTGCTGGGACAAAATACCTGATGCCTAAAATTAAGGAAGGAAAGGTTTATTTCGCTTACAGTTTGTGGAGGTTTCAGTCCATACTTGGCAGGTTACAAGGCAGAGTGGCACATGGCAGAGGAATACTGCTCATGGTGGCAGAACACAGCCAAAGCAACAAGCACAAAAGGGAGGAATGGCTGCAAGCAGCCTCTTCCTGTCCCTTACATATGCAAACTATCCACCCCAGGGCTGATGTAGCTCTCACACCCATAATCAATCAAACTCTAAAAGCCTGCCCCATGACCACATGAGGCTTTGGGGGGGCACACAGACACAAACCATAACACCTTCCTTTGTTTTGCAGTGCTGGGGATGAAACCCAGGGCCTTATGTGTGCTGGGCAGGTGTCCTATGACCGAGCTTCACTCCCAGCCTGTCTGTATTTTATATTCCCACTCCTTGATGACAGATAAGAGATTCTTGCTGTGTTACTAGATTGAGTCTTTACAGGTTACCAGGCCGATCTCAGGCCCTGTGGTTTTCCTACTCTTCCACATTGCTATTGCCCCCAGCCTAGGAGGAGCAGCATGGGATGCCCAGAGAAAATGAGCGTCCTCACAGCACAGCCCGGTTTGGATGGTAAACTGCAGTGGCACAAGCGTGCAGTCCTCTGGCCAGCTGTGCAGCCTTGGGAAAGCCACTTAACCTCTCAGAATCTCAGTTTTCCTCAAGTGGGAAATGGGAATGATCAAGTAAGGACACATGGCAGCAACGCTGTTTTCTTTTGTTTTGTTTTTCTCACAGGTGGCCAGGCCCAAGCCTTGTAATACATCAAGTCAGTGTCACAGAGCTCCCAGTCCTCGCAGGCCGTGCTGGCTGCTGGGAGGCATAGGTTACACAGAAGCAGCTGCCCTCAGTGCCTATGAACTGGATGAGTCTGCCTTGAAGATGTGAGTGATGTCCCAAGGTGTGGCTGTCCTAGAGCTGAATCCTAAGTGGCCTAACCACCAGTCAAGGTGACAGGAGTTCAGAACAGCGATTTTAGTGCTCTGTGGCAGAACAGGGCTCCCTCTGATTCTTGCCTGGCGCCTGTCAACACCTTGGGATTAGGCTGGCAGGGCCTGGGGGATGGAAGCCCTGGCTTGCACCCCAATGCAGAAGTGTATAGAAAGTGGAGTCCGAAAGCTTCCAGAGATGACTTGGCTTCCTATAGGTCAGTTCCTTTGCAATCCATAATAGCAGGCATGGTCCATTTGATGGCTGGGGCTCCAGGATGATGGATTCTCCTTGAATGAAGATCCCAGGAAGGGTTGGCTTCTGAGCACCAAGTTTAGTCTGCTGTCTTTTCTTAGGAAAGAGCCACCAAGTTGAGTCTGGTCTTAACCTAACCCTGACCCTGACCCTGACCCTGACCCTAACCCTAATCCTAATCCCGGCCTTTGCATCCTATCTGCTAGGCCTGGCTATGGCAGCCCTGCTCAGATGCCTGGAAGCAGCAGCTGTTTATCTTTTTCCACTGACTTCATCCACTACCAAGTATAATTGATTGGTCCTCACTCAAGTGTGATCACGGAGTGAGGACCAATCTAGGTGTTATGGCCACGGAGAGAGGGCCACACTGGACATTTCGCAAAAGGCAACTGGGAGATGTGCCCACATTTCGCAGGGTGAAATAGGAGTGTGAAGGTAATGGAAATCCCTCACAGCCCCAAGGGGCGTCCAGGCTTCCAAAGGGAGAGGCAGAGCCCAGTGTGGCTGGTGTCCCATTGTGGACAGAACAGGGGCTGAGCCCACGACAGATCATGTTTCCAGTTTGGTTAATCGGAAGCAGGAATAAGAACACTCTGGGATTACAAATAACCGTTAAGACACAGACAGCCTTGACACGAGCCCCTTGCTTCTGCTGGCTGAGTCTGTGGACACACCCGTGACAACGTCCAGCTATGAGGGAGCCTGGCAAGGGTGTGGTGGGCGCGACCGACAGCCCAGTGTGGCCCTCTCTCCATGGACCACATCCCGCATCACATTGTTCAATATCTTGAGCATTATTGCCAGCATTTTCCTCCCAGTGTGAGGGAAAGTATCTTCCAGGAAACTTGGAAACCACAGAAGAAAGTAGGGGAGTGTAAAGTGCCCCAGAAATGCCCATATGGAAAGAAAAGGTAGAAATGACAGAGTACTGAGAGCACGGGTCACATGCGGCATGAGGTGCGCAGGAGTGATGCCTGCCTGGGAGGCTAACTTCAGTGCCATGAGCAGATGTCACCTTAGAAAATGCAGGCCGGGAGTGGTGGTGCGTGCCTGTAATCCCAGCAGCCGGGAGGCTGAGGTAAGAGGATCATTGTGAGTTCGAGACCAGCCTGGGCTACAAAGTGAGCTCAAGGCCAGCCTGAACTGCATAGCGAGACCCTGTCTCAAAAAAAAAAAAAAAAAAATGCAAGGACCCAAGCACAGTTCCCAGAGCTGCGAAACTGTGAGCAAAGGAAAAGCAAACAGAAGTCCATGTGGATTATTTGTTTACCCCAGTGATTCATGTGGTTTACCACACATAATGGGTCACAGCCATTTGCTTCCTGAGTCTTTGTTTTTTGAGACAGGGTCTTGCTATGCAGTTCAGGCTGGCCTTGAGCTCTGCAGAGATTCCAGCTCAGCCTCCCAAGTGCTGGCGTTATAGGCATGCAGCACTACATCCAGCTGCTGAGTTTTGATTTTTAGTACCAGCAGTTGAACTCAGGGCCTTGCGCTGTGCTGTTGAGCTAGATTCCTGGTCCCAGTTGCTGAGTTTTCAATGTCAAAAGGAAAGGGCACTCGCTAGTCCTCAGACATGGATGTGGCATTTTCACCCTCTGTTGCCAGCCACCACCTCCACCTCCCCCCCACAAGCTCAGCTGCAGTCGGACCAGGGCAGTTTTCAACTGCGCTTCTTTATGTATTTCATTACGTTCCGTGGCACTTGTATCCAATGCACATCTAATGTATCATTACAGTGTCACTCACACCACAGTCTGTGTTTGTAGAAAGGAAACAACAGAATGTGTACCCAGCAGTGTACAGTCTGTCATGTGCCAGTGACATCCAGACAGCGCCACACTTCCTGTAATGTAGAGGTTGTATATGTCATCTGAGGAGAGATTTTTAGTGGTTTGTGGCATAGATGCTTCAGGGACTTAGGGATAAGCAGATAAATTGGCTGGGCTTTCTAGGTGGAAGGTGAGCACAGCACTGTTTTGTCTATTTGAGATCATGGAATATAAACTCCTGCTGGCCAAGTCTTCGCCAGCTGCCTGTGAGCTGCAGTGATTATAGGGCCTTCAGTTTTCCCAGAGAACGATGTGGAAGTGTGCAGAGGGAGAAGAGGAGACAAATGCTTTTTGGTGTTTCCAGATAAAAGAACCAAAGGACCTAGTATCAGAGACCGGGAATGCATGGGCAGAGAGGCTGGTGAGCCCTTTGGTGAGCCAGGAGGCCAGCCAGCCCAGCCCCACCGCGGGAGGTGCACCGCCTGCCTGGCACACGAGGCCTGGCCCAGCTGCACCAGGAGCAGGGAGCAGGTGAAGCCCGGCATCCCAGCTCCAATGCCCACACTTTGCCCACTGCTCCTCCTCCAACCCTCACCTGAGCCAGCTGCCTCAATTACTGCTGGGGAAACGGAGGCCACAGAGAATATCTTGGCTGAGTCACTGAGAGGCTAATCAGAGCACTGATTAGTGAAATCAGAGCACTCAGGCCTGTCATCTTCACACCAGCAGACACTGCAGTGAGAGACTGAATTTCCACCAGAACCAGAAGCTGCATCTGCTGCTAGCGTGTGGGGGTAGAGGGGCAGGGCCTGGGGCCTGACCTGATTTGGGAGACTGGGCAGCTGCAGGGAGATTCTTGTGGAACCCAGCTGTGGCTGAGCAGGGTGGCTGGGTGGCAGCTGGGCAAGGTAGGGACAGGAGGCTTATCAGGAACTCCTGGGTAGACCCACTCCTAAGTCAAATTCCGAAGAGAAGTGAAAACACACCATACAAAGCACTTGTAGATGAATGACCCCAGCAGCTATGTGGCAATAGGCAGAAGGTAGAAGCAACCAAATGTCTATGAACTCATGGAGTGGCAAGACGTAGTTCAAGAGAGCCACACTATAAACTACTGCTCAGTAATAAAAAGGAGCAAAGTATAGACATATGGGAAGACATAGATGAGCCTCGAAAACATGCTGAGTGAAAGACGTCAGACACAAAAGACCATTGATCATATGCTTCCATTTTTATGCAATGCACAGAATCCAGAGAGAGGAGAGTAAGTAGCTTCTGGCTGTCAGGGAGCAGGTGAATTACACACGATGGGTTAGTGGCATGGGACGTTGTTCTCAGGGTAACAAAAATACCTGAAACTGACTGTAGTGATGGAGGTACAACTGCATGAACAGCTAAAAGACTGGTACACTCTAAATGGTGAATTTTATGGTAATTATATTTCAATGTAACTGTAAAAAAAAAATCTTACCACATAGGGCTCTTAGGATTAAATGAGCTAAGAATCAAAAGTAACACACACCTGATACTTGGCAGGTACTCAGTAGGGGCTGACTTATACTCTGAGAGCTGACTTTTACTCAGATACAATCTTTAACAAGTTGGTTCATACAAAACCTTAAAAACAGTTCCGCCACCAGCGTGAGAACGGCCACCCTGGCTGCGCCCTGGCCAGCAGCCCTCCTCCCCAGTCCCGCCCCCGTCCTCTGTTGAAATCCTGTGTGTACTTCATCCCAGCTCAGGTGCCACCTACAGGAGCTTCCTTGTGAGTACAACTGGACATCTGTCGTGTCCTCAGCATGCGGGCTGTAGTGGATTGATAACTGATGGTCACCTTATAACCCCCAGGTGTACTGAGTAAGCGTGGTGCTGGCTGTGGGAGGCCCACCCGGGGACTGTTGCCAGCAGCATAAGAGGCAGACCTGGAGAAGAAGACAGGCTTTTGGGAGCTGAAAGGCTGCTGGGAGCTGAGAGAAGCTGTTGGGACCTGGTAGAAGCTGAAGGAGCTGTTGGTTTTTTGGAGGAGCTCATCATGCTGGCTTTCCTGATGAACTTGGCTGTTTTCATCCTCCAAGGAGCTCAGGGCCTTGTTGGCACTGAGAATAGCTTTGGTTCACTTTGGGGGAGCTCTGGTCCTCACTCTGAGCAACGCTTCCTGGCTCCGGTGGGAAGGATGGTGCACTGCAGGTCTCTGGGGGAAGCTTGCTATGTTGGCTTTCCTGATGGGAACTGGGCCATCTTGATCATCGGAGGAGCTTGGGAACTCAATGTTGCTAAAGATGGCTGTGACACCTTTTGGGGGAGCTCTGGTTCTTCTGAGTGTCACTTCCTGGCTCCAGTGCAGATCCCTCAGCTTGCTAGCACAGATCCTTCATCCCACTGGTACAGACTTCCTAGATTCCACCACTGATCTTTGGGCCTTTGCAGTGCAGATCTGTGAAATAGGCCTGCATGAGACATTGTTGTGGGCTCTGGGCTTCCAGTTGGATTTGTGGGAGGCATTGTTATGAGCTCTAGGTCCTCAGCTGGACTCATGCAGGACATTTCCATGGGATCCAGGCATTCAGCTGGATTCTTGGTTTATAGTCTGTGGACAGATTTTCTGCACTGTTTTGTATATTGTTCTTTGGGTGAGTATTATAAATAATCATATAGAATATGTGTCCTGTATTATATTGTTCTCCCTTGCAAAAATAAGCCCCAGACCAGGGGCTTATTTACACAGGCACAGGCTCTTGTCACTGTCTAGTTTGTTCTGAGTTCTTTGTCAACACAGTCTGTCCACAGGTCCTGCTGTCTACCTATACCCAAGGTGTGACCCTGTCCCTCAAGGGTTCTCCACGCACGTGCTCAGTGTCCCCTGGTGCAGCACTGGCAGCGCTCAGGATTGTGACCTCCGTGTCTCTCTGTGGTTATGTGATACTATGTAGTAAGAAGAATGTGGCAGCTTAAGTAAGGTTCCTGACCAGCTGGTTAAGCAAGGGAGCTGGGAGATCTTGTCATAGGAACCCTTCAAAGCAGAGGTGGCTTTGGCTGGTGGCAGAAGAGGTGGAGACCTGACTTGGAGGAGGTTTTCAGCCACTGAGCCGCAGGGACTGAGGGCCAGGCCTCGGCCTTCCCCAAGGGCAGCCCCTGGCTGACAGCCAGACCTTGCGTTCATCAGCCACGCGGCCTCTGACTCTGCCAGCTCCTTGAGAATACTGGGAAGAGGATTCTCCCGCCATGTCAGGCCAGCACTCTGGCCCTAAGCAGAGAACCTGGTTGAATCCACCTGGATTTCTGACTGGCAGGACTGTTAGATAATTAACAGGTGCTGTTTTAAACTGTTAGTTGTTGTGATGATTTATTATGCAAGCAAGGCTACTGACACAGCACGCATCTCTAGAGTGAAGCTTCATCCCTACTTACAAGTGAGGAGGCCTGGAAAGGTGGGTCACTCACCCAGGCCACACAGAACTGGTGACTGGGCTGAGCCAGGGTCTAGGGCAGGGGCCAGCAAGCACTTTCTGCAGAGCTCTAGAGGTAAATACTTTAGGCTTTGTGGCTGTATGCTTTCTGCTACAACTACTTACTTCTAACATTGTAACACAAACATGTAAAGAATGAGCCTGGCTATGTCCTAAAAAAATCTCACAGACATCAAAATTTGAACCTCATAAAATTCCTATGCATCGTTGAATATTTTTTCATTAAAAATACTGTATAAAACCTACTTTTAGTTTGCAAGCTGTGCATAAAAAGACAGTAGGGCCTGCGGGGTAGCACAGGAATAGAGAGCTTGCCTAGCCTGTGTGATGCCCCTGGGTTCATCTCCAGCACTGACGAGGGAGAAGGGAAGAGAGGAAGGCAGGCACTAGGACAGAGTCGGCCTGCAGGCCGTAGTTGGCCAATACCTCCGGGTGATTGCATCCTCACTGAGATGTCAGGGATCCTACAGAGAGGCTCAGAGGCTGGTAAAAGAGTAAAAACTTCCCTGGACACCCAGACTTTGCATCTGGGTCCCTACTGTACTTCAGATTTACCGAGGCATCTCACCGGCCTTTCCTAGGCCTATAAATCAAAGCAGAGAAATGGTTTTTAAGCTTCCTCCTACCCATCCTCACACAGGGCTTTTCCCAAGGAGAAGCTGACACAGAGCTGCAGTATCTAAACTGACATAAAGGCACCTGCCTCGCCAGGCTGGGAATGGGCCCAGGGTCCCTGCTGCCACTTCCTGCTGCACCCCCAGCAGCAGCCCCAGAATCGCACTGCAGGGCTAGACTTTCTTGCACTGGAGTGTGGGCTGGGTTGGCCTTTCCCTTGGGAGATGGTCTGTGCACTGTAGATTGCTACCAGACGCCAGGAGCCCTGCCCCCAGCTGTGAGGACACAAGCCTCTCCATACATTGCCAAATGCAGCCCCTGGTCAAGAACACTGACCTAAGCCGAAACTCAGACTCCCGATGCTGTTGGTATTAAAGAAGGTGTTCCGAGACCTCTCCTGGCTCCCCTGACCTCAGTCCTTGCCTGGCCTCAGCCACCCTGCTTGGGGCTGGAGGTGGCCCTCTCCATGAGCCATCTTCCCTCCCTGTGGGACTGGGCCGACTTGCCAGGCGGAGCAGCCCACCATTGCACAGCCCTGCTGGCTGTAGAGGTGCTCCAGGCAGGCCCTCTGTGCGTGCAAACCTGGGTCCCTGCTGACCACCTCTGAGAGCAGGCGTGCTCACCTTGTGCCCTGGCACGTGTGGCTGCACTTAGGGAGATGACTTTTGGTTGCAAGTTTGGGGGTACAGGGGTGGGTCTGGAAAATCCTGTGGGCGGGACTGAAGCTCCCCAGGGGAGCTGGGGAGGAGGGGAGGGCTTGAGGATAAGGCTGGCCTTGCCCCAGGGTCACTGGATGAGGAGTTTAGAAGTGAACTGGGGAAAGGCTGTGGCTGGAGGTTTGGGGTCCTGGTGATGAGGACGTGGGTCCTGAAGAGCTGGGCTGTTGTTCTCAGGACAATGGGGAGCCGCCGAGAGGCTTTGGCAGGTGAGGAACTGTTTTCCAGGTGCTGGGGAAGCTCGGGTTGGTGTAGCATGAAGGGCAGGCAGCTTGCAGACAGAGAGGCCTAGAGGCAGGGGCAGCAGCCCAGGCTGTCACTGAGGAGAGGACAAGGTGGCAGACATGTGACAGTGCACAGAGGTCTGTATTTCAGTACTTCCTCTCCCCACTCTGCACCCGCAGTGAGCGCCCTGCCCTCTGGGACGAGTCAGTGGGAAAGGCGCCCTTGTGACAACGCATAATACAGTGAGTGGTGCAGGTGCTGGCCCTCCTCCCTACTCCCCGGGCCCTTTCTCCTCTGTGCCTCCCGCTGGGGCAGCTACCGGGAGAGCCCGAGACCGCTGACTCTGATCGGCAGACTCCTGAGCCCACAGGACTCACTGACATGGGGGGCACCCTGTCCCCAGTTCTGAAAGCAGGGTGAGAGGGAGCTGGAGCTGGAGGAGCAGGACTGGATCCTTGGACTCCAATTAGCACCTGTCCCAGGCCCTGAGCCTCTCACTGTGGTGCACCAAGCCACACCTGGTCCCAGCCTTGGGAGGTCCCAGCCTCGGGAGCCAGGGGAGAGTCACTGCTGACACAGATCAGCTCCAGACTCAGGTACAGTCAACCCAACAGCTGCCCTGGGAACGAGGTATCTGCCACTCCATGCTATTGATGAGAACCCAGCAGCCAGGCTGGTGGCACACACCTACAGTCCCAGCACTCTGGGAGGCGGAGGCAGGAAAATCCAAAGTTCAAGTCCAGCCTGGCCAACACAGTGACTTAGCAAGAACTTGTCTCAAAATAAAAAGGCCTGGGAATGCAGCTGCGTTCAAGGGCCCCGGGTTCAATCCCCAGTGAAACAAAGAAAGAAAGAGAGGAAGCGAGGCAAAAGAAAGAAAAAGAGAAGAAAGAAGAGGAGAAGAAGAAGAGAAAGAAGACAGAGAAGGGGAAGGAGGAGAAGCAGAGGAGGGGAAGAAAGAAAAAAGAGAAAATGAAGAAGAAAAAAGAGAAAAGAAAAAGAAACCAGCAGCTTCAAGAGCAGGACATGGCCAGTCTTCCAGGCAGGACAGAAGTCATGACTTGCCAGCACCAGGCCTGTGCTTCCAGCCTGGGCCAAGGGCCTCAGGTTTAAGGAGGACCCAGGGCTAGTCCTTGAGCTCACCAAGCTGGGGTGCCTCAGAAAGCTAGGCAGCGAGGGGGCTGAGGCCCACACCCTGCATAGGCGCTGTCCTGAAGAAATGAGTGGAGCCTCTGCTCCCCACCCACACCTCCCCTGAGCCCACAGGCCACCAAGAGAGCTACTGGGAACTTTTGGTCCCCAGGTGCACCATCCCCACCTCCAGGCAGAGCAAAGCCTACCGCTTCTGAGCTTCTCAGCCTTGCTCAGGCACTTGGCTCTCTCTGACTTCGGTTTTTGCCGCTGTGAAATGGGGACATGGGGAGATTTATACACCATAGACCGTATACACAGTGACAGTGACAAGAGATGGTGTTAAAGCACCTCACCGCCCAGAAAAATGAATGCCTAGAGGGTCACCCAGGCTCTGGAGTGAGCTGTTTCCTCCAAGACAGGAGTGCCTGCCACTGACCTGCTCTGTGCTCGGAGCTCACCCTGCGCCTCCACCCCACCGCATGCACCGCTGTCATCTGCAGGTCACACCACTGGCAGGAAGGTGGTCTCGGCAATGATGATCAACAATGACAAGGTCCCTTTGGTCCCTCTATTGAGGTCACTGCCCCAGCTGGAGTGACCACACCTGTGACCTCTATCTCAGGCTGCCCTGAGTCAGTGGCTGCTTGTTGGGCATCTTGGCCATAGCTGAGGGCCACTTGGGACCCCAGTCTTCTACTTTACTGCAATAACAGGAACTCAAACCCCAACCAGTCCTGGTCACAAGAGTCTGTCAGGATTTTATCAGACTGTGACTCTGTCCAGCTTCACGGGAGCTGCTCCTTCTGTGGCATGCTGTCACCTCACTGCTGCCCTTTGGAGATGGCTCAGATGTCCTCCCACAGAACACGCACACCCACACGCACACGCACGCACACACACACGCACACATACACACATACAGAGCCAACACTTGCTCCCAGATCACCTGTCCACAAACACTGTCTTTAGCTGGATACTCAACCTGCATCATTTAAATACTGAGGCCTTTGACACAGGAGGACATGAGATTGAGGTCACAGGTGTGGTCACTCCAGCTGGGGCAGTGACCTCAATAGAGGGACCAAAGGGACCTTGTCATTGTTGATCATCATTGCCGAGACCACCTTCCTGCCAGTGGTGTGTCCGGGAGGGCTCAGGGCCTCCTCAGCAGAGCCCTGCCCGGAGCAAAAGCTCTTATGTCAATGCAGGACATGGGGAGCCTTTGGACAGGTGGCTTTTCTGGCCTCTTTGGGCCTCAGTTTCCCTTCCTGCAAAGTGGGAGTGAGGAGACCTGGGCTTGGGACTCCTAGAGCCCTGTCTGCTGAATGCTGGTGGTTCTCAGAAGCGTCTCCATTCCTGGGGCAGTGGCCAGCTGTGGGCGATGGATCCCCGACAGTGCTCGGGTCCCCGCCACTACCCGGCCCCCACCTTGCTACATGTGGGGGAACCCTGTGCTGTCAATTTAAGTTTGGGCAGGGCCTGCTGGCCTGAGAGCCTCAGGATGGCCACGCAGAGTCGCTCAGAGTCCCCGGAGTGAGCAGCAGTGAGTGGGGCCAGGCTCACAGGGCTGCAGCTAGGGTACTTCAGAGTGGACGGCTCAGAGGGCGCCTGCCTGCATGACAGACAGCAAAGTGCCTGCCTCACGGGTGGCTGCGCCCCAGGAAGGCCTTCCTTCTCCTCTGAAGCAACTCCCTCCTGCTGAGCCCAACCCACCAAGACCCCTTCCTTGAGCCTTGGCAGGTAACTGTTGCTATCTAACTCGCTGGGTGGCTGAGCTGTGACCCTCAGGGCCTCAGTTTCCCTGGTAGGTAGGTGAGATGGGTTCTTTACCTGGCACGGTGTCTCTTTCGGGCCCTGTGTTCCTGGGATCTGGCTGGCCCTCCTCCTGCTGCCTGACCCTAGCAGGCACTGCTTCCCCTGCTACCTTGCCAGGCTGCTACTGGTGGACAGGTGGGCAAGAGGAGGGTGTAGGCAGGTACCGAGTGCAGTACTGCCGTGGCGGCAAACATCAGAACAAGACGGGCATAAAAGTTCCTTGTGGGTGCTCTGGTGCTATTGCGCCCACGTTACAGCAGAGGGCACTAAAGCATGGACGAGCTGGCTAGCTGGCCCAGGGTCCCCTTCTGTCCTCCAAGCTCATGGACGCCTGCCATCTCAGCTGCACAACCTGCTTTCCCTCAGAGGTGGGACTCGAACTCTAGGTGTTCAGCTGCCTGCTCAAGGTGATCACTGTGACGGCAGGGTGCTCTGAGGCAGGGTGATGCCAGCTCTGGCTGAAGGTGGGCATAACACAGCAGGCTGTGGGGAGGGCAGCTCTCAGGAACCACAAAGGCCCTGGATGGGAGCAGAGGGCGCCCCCGGAGTCCCTGAGCTGGAGACGGAGGCACCTGCCCCAAAGACAGGTGGAGAAGTGCAGGTCATTTACAGGTGGTGGGCCCGGGCTCAGGGAGCTCCCTTGGGTAGGGGGACACGTGAAGGTATTCACAGTGGCGAGTGTCGCGGTGGCAGAAGGCGCAGGGACCTGAGCTCCCGAGAGTACCAGGAGTGGGTTCTCAGGTGATCATGGTGCTGCATCTGGAGGGGAGGCTGTGGGAACAGAAGGGACGAGGGTCAGCCTGAGGTTGGCCTTGGGAGCAACCTGGCCCGAATTTCAGCCTTGCCCTGTCTGTGGGCTCTGGGGCCAGGCGTCCTTTCAGCATTTTGTGTTGTTCAACCTTCTTCCCTTTCTGAGATAACATTACCTGCATAATGTGGTCTCAGTGGAAAAAAGGAAGATGTCGCAAGTGCTTCTGCTCTATGCAACATCTGCCCTGAGCCCGATTCTTTAATGGGCCGATATTAATCGTCATCCCCCCACCCAGATCCTGCCCAAGCCTGGGTGTTATGACTGGACTCCTAGGCTCTTTTCCAAATTAGGCCCTCTACACACAAGGCCCTGGGAAAAACCCTTTTTTCACAAGTCCTGCTCCATGTCCTGGGTTTCAGCTTGAGATATTGGAGCACACGTCCCACATGTCAGTACTGGGGCACAGTCTCTCCCCCGTCTCATGGCAAGAACAACTGACCCATGTGAGAGTCGAAGAGCTACATCGCACACCCAGCAAGCCCCAGGGTTTCTGGCCTGAGGACCCATGGCGCCCCTCTCACTCCTAGCTGCCCAGAGGTAGCACGGTGGGGAGCTTTGTACCTCCGAGGCCTGGGGGCCCCTGAAGCCTGGGAGCGGCCCAGAGTGAACTGGTCATGCTTATCAAGGTCCTGCTTTGCCCCAGGATGGCCGTAGGAACTGATCGCCTTGTCTGTGACCTGTGAAGTAGCCCTGCAGAGTTGGAAGCACCACCTGTACTTCACAGGTGAGACCCTTCACTGAGGCCCAGAGAAGTCAGATGACCTCTCTAGGGTTGCACAGTGACTTTGGGCAGAGGAGGACTAAAACCTGGGTCTCCAGGACCTTTTACACGGCCCCTTCCTGTTCTCTCTCCTTTTCTGCGTCCAGACCTATCACAGGGGCCGGAGGCCTCAACTCTCCGCTATTGCATGGCAGTTGGTGACACAGTGGTTCTGGAGGCTGGGACACTACTTCCCTTGGTGGGGTGAAGGGGCTGCAGATGCCCCGCATCCCTGGTGCCCGAGGCCCGCAGTGCCCTGTGCAGGTCCACTAGCTTCTTTGCTGCTGCTTTCTGGCCTTCTGTAGTCCATCAAGGCCAGCATGTGGGGGGCCACCCTCATGGGCCCCATACAGGTCTCTACTGAGACCCGTACTATCTCACCATGCTGTCCTTGGAGGACAGCTGCAGGTCAGTGGGGCAGGGTGAGGACCTTGGGTTGCTGATCACACTCATACTTGCCAGCATTTGCTCAGTAAACTCTTAGGAGAGTCCTCCTCTGGGCTGGGTCCTGCCCAGAGGACAAGCCCTGTGACAGCAGCAGATGAGGAACCGGGGGAGTTAGAGCTGTGTGAGAGAAGGTGTGGCCCTGCAGGGTGCAGGGAAGTACAGGAAGGCTCCCAGGAGGAGCGGGCAGCAGAGGTCAGCGGAGGTGTTAAAGGCCCCAGGGGAGGAAGGAGTCCCACCTCAGGGATCCTCTCCTGGTTCCGTCACCACTTGCCGAGGGACTCCCGACCCAGGCCTCAGCTTCCTCATCTGAAGTTAAACAGGAGCCATGGCAAGGATGACCACGGCCCCTCAGGAGCTTCCGCACGCCAGCGCGGGGCTGAGAGCGTGGCGTCTGTTCACCCTAATCCCTCAGCGGCTCTCTGACCTGGCTACTGCTATCACCTCCAGGGCAGCCTGGCCCCAGTCTCTGCTCAGCCCACCCCTGCCCCAGGGGACTCCCTCCAGAGCGCAGTGGTGAGGGCTAGCCCAGGGCCTGCACACAGTAGGTACCCAGAGAAAGTCAACATCTGCTGGTGTGGACGAGGCATGGCAGGGGCTGGGGTGGAGACAGCTGCATTGAGTTTGTTTCTCAACATGGTTTCCTAGGATTGGTTTCTCCCCAGCCTCTTTGGACATCTGTTCTTAACCCTTCCCCTGAAATGTGGTGCCCAGCCTGCCCCTCCCAGGCCTGCATGCCTCCTGTGTCCTCCGAGCCAGCTGTCCTACAGGGTCTGGGGAAGAAGCACCGTTGCCACGTGCAGAAGAGGAAGCGAGGCCACACAGAGGACAGCGGCCAGAGCCACAGGCTGCAGGGCCTGCGCCCCACTCCCACGCCCTGTCAGGATTCGCTCCTCGCCATGCTCCCTGGACCACCACCAATGTGTGCAGCTGACGGCAGCAGCCCCCACCTCTGAAGTAAGGATCCCCATCCCCGTGCCACCTGCACGGAGCCCTGTGGCCTGGCCTTGGAAGCGGCTGAGGGCCCAGAGGTGCATCCTAACCCTCTGGAGGGTGTCCCACCCACCTGTCCCCACTGTAAGGCCAGGGCCAGCGGGAGCTGGCCCAAGTTCACAAATTCCGAACTCAGACCAGGGAGCAGGACCAGCGTGCCATCCTGGTGACCCTGCACAGAGGCTTGTCTCTTTCTGCCTCAGTTTCCTCACCCACAAAATGGAATTGGGACTTGCAGGGGGCCTGGCCTCACTTCACAGTCTGAGAGGAGGGTGAGCAAGATGACCACAGGGGACCCTGTGGGGTCACCACCAGCGTGGCTCACGACAGATCCTTGTCTTTGCCGTGGGCCGGGGGCTGAGTGCTGTGGTCCCCAGGTGTTAGTACAGGTGGCCTTCTCCACCAGGTGCCAAGTGCAGTGACAGAGAGCTCACTGCCTCTGCGCTCTCCCCTGAGAGGAGCGTGCTACCGGTCCAGTAACACTCTGCCACCCTGCGTCTCCACCACGCCTGTTTCAGATGAGAAAATGAGTCCAGTGTGGCTACGCAAACTTGCTGGGGTCCCACAGCAAGCAGGGGTCCGAGGCCTGGGTTCAGCCAACTGGGTAAGGATGAGTCGGTGCCCCAGCAGCCTGCCATGCACTGGGCCTTCTGCCGCTGTCCCCTTGCAGACCTGCGTTAGACAGACTGTGTGAGCTGTCCCCATGGAACAGCGAGGTCAGAGACTGTGCTGTCCTTGGGCCTGGCTGGGCTCCTCACCCTTCTGCAGCTGGATCTGCCTCTCCCTCACGAAAAATTAAATGTGAGCTGGGCGTGGTGGTGCACACCTGTGATCCCAGCACTCAGGAGACTGAGGCAGGAGGATCTCTGTGAGTTTGAGGCCAGCCAGGGCTACAAAGTGAGTTCAAGGCCAGCCTGGACTACATAAAGAAACTTTGTCTCAAAAAAAAAAAATTATAGATGCTTCTGTCTCCCCTGCATAGCTGCTATAAAGCACCCCATCATTTGTGACCCATGCCAGACACCTGCATGTGATCCAGGAGGCTTCCTCCTCATCCTTCAGTCTCCCCTGGCCTGCTCCTGATGCTCCACCCCTTCGCTCCTGGATACATGGCCAACATACACAGTGAATGTGGAGGAAGACATAGGGGAGGTGAGGGAGGCAGCTACGCAGATATGCGAAGGAAGAGCAGCCCAGCAGAATGAGCAGCAGGTGCAAAGAGCCTGGGGTGCCCCTGCATTCCAGGAACAGTGCAGAGCCAGGGAAGTCCAAGGAGAGTGAGGGATGCGCCCAGAGGACCAGTGAGCCTCTGCCCTCTACTCCGGGAAGGCAGGGAGCTGTCATCGTTCTGAGCGGAGAGGGGACCCAGTACTAGGGTTAGAAAGAGGTTTCAGGGTCAAGGAGGGAAGCAGAAGCCAGGGAGGGGGAGAGACCTCGGGGCTCAGACCAGCTGATGAGCAGGAAGGGTCCAAGAAGCAGCTGGCCTTTATTTTTTTTTCCTCAGTACTGAGACTTGAACCCAGGGCTTTCCGCACTGAGCTGCATCCCCAGCCCTTTTTAATGCTTGTATTTTGAGTCAGGGTCTTGCTAAGTTTCTAAGATGCCCTGGCTGTGCTCAAACTTGAGATCCTCCTGCCTGAGCTTCCCAGAGTGCTGGGTCACAGGGGTGCGCCTGGAAGCCCGGCTGAGACTGCGTTGCCCTGTGCGGGGACGAAGCAGAGAGGGGAGGGCGGCGAGGAGGCCGGGCTGGGGCGCCTGGCACCAGTCGCTGCCTGGAAGAAGCGCCGATGGGGAGGAGGGCGCGGCCGCCTGTGCACGGCCTGACCTCGGTCGCATCTCCAGCCTCGCACAACGCCCTCTCTCTCCCCCGGAGCCGGTCCCGTCCGCGGCGTCCCCGCGCCCCTGCCCCGCGCATCACCCTGCGAGTCCTCCCGCGGGGGCTGCGGGCTGCAGGGCGAGCGCGGCCCCGAGCCCGAGGACCTGCACAGTCCAGCCGTGCCTGCAGCTCCTTCCTCTGGCCGTGGTTTCTGCCTCTGTCACGCGCATGTCCCCTCGCGGCCTCCGCGCCCCCGCGGGTGTGACCGGGTCCAGGCGCCCTTGCCAGGGAGCCCTGCTGCCCGCGTGGTCGCTCGCGGGCAGGGTCGAGATAAGGTCAGGACGGGACCCTGTCACAGGTGTTGGTCCGCCCGGCCCGGGGCTCGGTGTCCTCGCCTCACCGCGACCGAGGTGACAACCCCGCCCCGCCCTGGGGGCTGCGGACCCGGCGGACCGCGGGGCGCTCACGGCCGCCAGCAGGGGCGCAGGAGCTCCCGGGCCCAGCGTCTTGTCCCCAGGGCGCGCCTCGTCCCTCCGCCCTCCTCCTGGCGCCCGACTGAGGATGACCAGGGCTGCCACACTCAGCCCCGGATGCGATCAAGGATGCAATGAGGTTTAAGTGTACGTTTCCCCGTTGCTGTGACTCGGGAAGAGCCCAAGTCGCCAACGCCAGGTCCGGTGAGTGAGGAGGACGAGACGCCTTGGGTTTAGTGGACAGAAACTGCTGCAGACCTCTGAATCGGCTCAGGACATTGAGGCAACCACGAAAAGACAGCCGCAAAAGAGGATTTCCAGGGCTCCGGGGACTTCAGAGAGTGGCAAGAAGGAGAGGATGAGTGTGATGTTCTGAGAGAGATGAATGGCAATGCCATTTACTCCAATAAATAATTTTTTTTTTTCAAAAAGAAAGCAGTGACAGTTTATTCAAGAAAGTAAAAGTGAAGAGTGGGAGCGAAGCTGGCTCTGCGAGCAAGGTTGGGCTGAATAAACAAAAAAAGGGGATAAAAGTACGCACACACCGTGTCTGTGGAAAGCTACAGTAGCTTGCAATTAATAATTTAAAAAAATTAAACGCTCACTGTATTTTTTAAGTCACACCACATGCATCCCCAGCCCTTGTTTATTTTTTAGGTCGAGACAGGATTTCCTTACCGAGTTGTTCAGGCTGGCTTTAAACTTGAGATTCCCGTGCTTCAGGCTCCAGAGGGCCGGGATTGCAGGTGTGCACCACCCTGCCAGCATCCCGGTGACCTTGGACCCGAGACTCTTACAGTGACGGTGACCTTGTCTCTCTGGAAGGCTGCACCGTGAAGAATCAGTGCTTTCCCTCCTCGGTCACTTCCCTCTTTCAGACCTGGGTGGGGCCGCTGATGACATCCTTGAGGCCAGCTGCCTGGGGTTGATCAGACCTGCGGGCGACCCTGAACTTGGCCCTCTGCAGACTGTCCCGCAAAGCCTGCCCACCCTGCAGGGGGACGGGGTGGGACGAGTGAAGGGGGTCATGCCTGCGAGTGAGGTGAGGGACCCACAGGAACCCCAAGAACCGAGGCTCTTCCCAGCCTGGATATTCACACCCAGTGTGTGTTAGCGCGCCCTGGCCACTGGAGTGGGTACAGCTCGTTACACGCAGGTCTGGATAGGGCACAGAGTAGATGGGGGCAGACAAGACGGCTGCCGTGCTGGGAGGGACCGTCATCCCCATGGTACAGAGGAGAAAACTGAGGCACAGGCAGCTGTCTACTGCCTACAGCAGGGTCCAGAATCCACACCTGTGTCCTCCTGGCTGCAGAACCTGGGCTCTGCACCTGTGTGGTCACCAGGCAGGACCACACTGTAGCTGGGCGCACAACCTCTGGCCCTGAACTCTGCCATTTCCAGCTTGTGACCTTGGGCAAGTCACTGGCCTGTGCCTCAGTGACCTTGTCTGTAAAGTGGGAATCTTGGCACCTGCTTCGCATCCTTCCCTTGACCGTGCTGACAGCCATAGCATGTCTAAGGCAGTCGCCACTGCCGACCCCGATGGCACATAACCTAGGAGAGGGGATTTTAAAACACAGCTGGCGCCCAGGCTCTGGGACTCCTCCAGGGGCCTTCCAGCCTTGCTTCCTGTGGTGTGGCACCTGCTGTCCACCACTCAGCCCGCACTAGGCAAATGAGGTGATGTCAAAGCCTTGGCTGCCGCCCAGCCCCTGGGCCTGCCCCCTCCCTCCTGGCTGCCGCTCCGATTCACACTCACGCTCGGGCTGGCTGTGCCCAGAGGGAAGGTGAGAGGTGCAGAGCGGCGGAGGGTGCTGGGTGCACCGGCTCTGAAGTGAGCCCTCTCGGACCGAGGAGCTGCCCAGCCTGGGCACAGGACTCTGTGCCACCCCGCCCTGCCTTTGACTGGCAGCCTCAATTTGCAGCGATCCTGGAGCTCATCCTCCCTGGTTTACGCGGGCCGTCTCTGTGGGGTGTGCAGGCCTGGCCGGCCAGGCAGCCATGGCTGATGAGAAGACCTTCCGCATCGGCTTCATCGTGTTGGGGCTCTTCCTGCTGTCCCTCGGCACGTTCCTCATGAGCCACGATCGGCCCCAGGTCTACGGCACCTTCTATGCCATGGGCAGCGTCATGGTGATTGGGGGCGTCATTTGGAGCCTGTGCCAGTGCTACCCCAAGGTAGGCCGTGGTGGGCAGGGCATGCCTGGGGCAGGAGGGCCAGGGTCTGTGCCGCTGCGTGGCAACAAAGCCCCCGTCCTTTAACCATCTCTCCCCTTTCCTACCTTGACTCCCTGGTTTCTTCTCTGCCCCCCATAGGCCCCATTCACCTGTCCAAACATCTCTCGCCACAGGGTTGATTAGAGGCCCCTGGGTCCTGAGCCCTGAGCCAGACATTGGGGAGACGCTGAGCCCCAATCCATGTGCTCCATCAAAGTTACCGCCCGCTGAGCAGCTGCCAGGCGTTCCTGCATTCACCACAGGCCATGCTGCCCTCAGCTGAGCTTTCAACACTTTTTAAATTCTGGTGTTGGGGAGCAAACCCAAAGATTTGCACGTTAGGTGCTCTACCAGTGAGCTACACCCCCAGCCTTTTTTATTTTATTTTGGGACAGGATCCTGCTAAGTTGTTCAGGCTGGCCGGGAACTTTTGATCCTCCTGCCTCAGCCTCCTGAGTAGCTGGGATTACAGGTGTGCTCTGCCACACTCAGGCTTTTTGCTGCTGTCTGTAGTTCCATTTCACAGTGGAAAGCCTGAGATTCTGGCAGATGAGGTCCCCCAGCTGAGTGGCAGAGCTTGTACTGGAGCTCAGCTGGGCCGCCCTCTACCCCGGGTCCTTAGCCCTGTGCCCAGGAGCTCTGGGAGGTCCAGGGAGGGTCAGGTCTCACCCGCATGGCATATGAGCTCTGGATACATTTAATATTCTTGATTCTGGTGTGTTCCTGGCCTTGTGAAGGGTACATGATGGGAAGCACTGGCTTAGAAGTTCTATGTTCTGGTTCTGGCTCTCTGCCAAACTCTAGGTGACCTTTGTCTTTCTGAGCCTCAGTGTTTCATCAGGAAAACGGGCCCCGAGTCTCTGGCTGCACAGGCGCACCACGGCTCCTGATGGTGGGGAGGAGCTGGCTATGGGAATGTGTGCGCAGCAGAGCGCGGTATTTAGGGAAGGGGCTGCTGCAGCTTCTGCTCTGAGCCTGGCAGCAGTGCTGTTGAATGGACACATCAGGCGGTGTAAATCTCCCATGCCTGGAGAGGTTGGGTGCCTCTCCCAAGGTCACACAGCTGGTCAAAGACAGACTCTGGGAGCAAAGCAGAGAACCATGTGTCAAACTTGGCTTTTGTCTCTACCTGCCGGGGAGACTGCTGCAGCCCTTTCCCTCTCTGAGCCTCAGTTTCCTCAGCTGTGCGAAGTGTGAGTGAGGAGATGGAGTGGATGGGGTCCTCTGAAGGCCTTGCTGAATCTCGTGTCTGGCCCTCCAGGCCAGGGCACCCCTCCTCTCCAGCCGCTATGCTGAGGCGTCAGAGGAGAGGAGAGGCCCTGCCCCCTCCGCGGTGCCCCGGGCTGTCGCTGTGCCTGAGCCGGGGCGGTCTGCACTGGTTTGTGGCCATTCCCCACTCCCACCACACCGCCCCACCGTTTACAGTCAACTCTGTTTGGTGGCGCTGGACAGAGGTCACGGGGGAGAGGGCCTGGGGGAAGCCACCACGTCACGGCCTCCACGGTGGTACCACACACCCACGTCACGCCCTCCTCCAGTGTGCAGGCCCGCCTGGGGTGGGGAGGCGTCCCTCCTGCACCCCTCCCACAGGAGCTGGCTCGGTGCTGAGCAGTGACGGCAGTGCCGCAGGCTCCGCGGGGTATTAATGAGTAACTGTTGATAGATCCTCTTGGCCGTGCTCTTCGGAGCCCGTGGGGGGGCCCACACCTCCCCATACCCCTGTACTTGCAGCCACTCCTGGGACCTTGGTAGAGGGAGACCCAGCCTTGTGCCTTGCATGGCCCAGTGGGGTCCTGGGCAGGCGGGGGTGACCTGGCACCATGCCTGGCACAGAGCAGAACTGAAGGCACTGCTGGAGTTGGCACATGGTGGTGTGTGGGTATGTGCGTGTATGTGTGTGTTTGCACGTGTATGTGTGAGTCCAGGCCCGGCGAGGTTCCCCCTGATAAGGGCAGGAGCAGAGAGAGCTGTAACTGAGGACACGGCACAGCAAGGCCCCCTGAGTCCACACAGCCTCCCTCTTCTCCCCAGGTCTGGGTCCAGCATGGCTGCTGGCCCTGCCCACTACATCTGCCCAGGTTCAGTCACCTGGACTCCCAGTCCCCACCCATCGAAAGCCTGAGTGAATGGAAGCTGTTTGGGTTGCAAGCTAGGTACCTGCAAGGGAACCAGCCTCGCTAATAGGACAGGAGGACGAGGGAGCCGATAGCAATGTGAATTCAATTGTCCCTGTTGTGAGTGTGTCCAGGGCTGGTGAGCCTCCCCCACCATAAGCTGCCTCCAGTGGGAGCCAGGTAGGGAACAAGCTTCACAGAGGTGAATAGGGCGCCTCCTCCCCTGGGCCCTGCTCAGTGCTTTAGACACAGACCGGCCTAGGGATCTTCTGCCGGGAGTGCCCGGGACCCCACTGCTTCTGGAAAAGGCTGAGCTCTCTAGTTTGAGATTAGGGGCTCTCTGTGGTCTGACCTCCCCTCTCCTGCTTCAACTCTGCCTGGCCTCCACCTTAGAGCAAGGACCGTGTTCTAAGATGCATTTCCTCCTCCACCAGCATTTCATCATATTGAGATGGGGGTTGGGGTCTGGGGATTTAGCTCAGCAGCACAGCGGCTGCCTGGCAAGCGCAGGGTCATGAGTTCGATGCCTGGTACTGGAAAAAAAAAAAAAAAAAGAGATGGGGGTTGGTGGTGTGATGAGGGGTGGGAATGGGGTTGGAGGGGATGGGAGTGAGAGAGGTGATGGTGGTGGTGATGGAGGTGATGCGGATGGGCATGGTGGTGATGGTGATAGAGGTGATGGAGGTGGTGCTGGTGATGGTGATGGAGGTGATGATGGTGGTGATGGTGGTGATGGTGAGCATGGTGGTGATGAAAGTGATCTTGGTGATGGGGGTGGGGTCTTGCAGCTGGGGATGGTGACCGTGATTGAGCCATGAGGTAATAAGGAAGAAGAGGCTGCTTCTAAGAAGCACAGAACCAGCTGGCTACAGGGCACCCTTCCCAGGCACGGAGGATACCCTGGCCCTGCCTTGCTTCCAGATGTCTAGGGGAAGCTCACCCTCCTGGGAGTCTGGGAGCCCCTCTACCCATCGTCCCATTCTCCCCGTTGGGATGGAGCTTTCCTGGGGCAGACGTGTGTTCTACTCACTGCCCTCTGGGCGGGAAGGCGGAGTGCTGTTTGTGAGCCAGCTTTGACGCAGTAAGTTCTCACCAAGTACCTTTTGAAAACATTTTCACTGAGGAGACCAAGATTTGGGGGAGTCGGGAGGCTTGACCTCCCGCAGTTCCCAAGTCGTGGCTGATGGGCAGCAGCCTGGCATGTCCTTTCTAGATCATCTCCCAGAATCCTCAAAGTGACCCCAGAGGACAGGCGTAGCTTGGAGGAGCTTAAAAATTGCAGTAAAATATGCAACACGGATGTTTCACTTTTTTTGGTTATGCGGATGAATGGGTTTCATTTTTGCCAGAACAAACATAAACTTCCTGTCTTGCCCATGGTGAAGCGTTTGGTTCTATGGCACTGAGAGATTTCAGGGCAGGGCGCGCTCACCTCAGGATGCTTTTCACTGCCCGAAACCAAAACCCTTGGCCAGTGAGGGCCGCTGCATAGGGCGTTGAGAGCCCTCTCTTGTGATAATGTCTTGAGTTGTATGAGTTATTTTTCTAAACTCAAACCTCAGGGTGCAGGTTTAATCACAGGGTCGGCACTTGGCGATCAATGGTGGGTTTTGAATTGCAGTTTGGGGCGCTCGTCTCTGAAAGCTTCGCTGTCCCGCCCCAGACCACTGAACAACATCTCCCCAGCCTCCTTCCCTCGGCCCCTGGAAATTGCCGTTCTCCTTCCTCCTGTGTGGCTCTGGCCACTCGGCGCCTCACGATGTGGAATCTTCCAGCACTTATCCTGCAGTCATGGCTTATTTTGTGGCACAGTGTGATCTGTGTGGCGGCACGTGTGCGGATGCCCCACTTTCGAAGGCTGAGTTGGGTTTCCTGGTGCACGTACCGTGTTGGTTGGGCCATCTCTGTCAGCAGGCACCTGGGCTCCTCTGCTGACGGTGCTGCGTGTAATGCTGCCCTGAGCACAGGTGGCAGGGGCACCCAATTTTCCAGGCCAGCTGGGGGAGGCGGCAACTGCCAGGGGCCTCGGTGAGGACCCAACTGAAGAGGCAGCCTGCCCTGAGTCCTCCACCCCAAAGGTGCCTTGGACCCCATCCCACAGCCCCCCTCATCGCCTGCCTCCTGCACACCCCCAGGCCCACCCGTGGGAGTGGGACACACAGGTGACTGGATCCTGGAAGCTGCAGGGACTGGGACGGGTGGGTGCACCCACAGCCGTCCACTTCTCTGTCCCCACCCAAACTCGTGTCTGGAAGCACAGGGCAGCAGTCTGCTTACCATGCACTCACTGGATGCGGGTGAAGCGCCCCGGCCCATGGGCGGCCGTGGGCTGGGCCTAGACAGAGCCCGGGCACTGATGAGGTGCAAGTTCGGCCAGGAAGGTCGAGTCCACTCACTGCTGCCCCAGGTGCCCGGAAGGGAGCCAGAAGCTCCATGTACCTGCTCGGGTGAATGGCAGAGAGCCAGGGTGGGAGTGGGGGCCTGGCGTCCCTCCGCCTGGGACTGCTCTGTGCAGCTCCTCCCTGCCTGCCCTGCACGCTGCTCACAACCGGGATGAGCAGCAGCCAGGGACAGCTGCAGAGAGGCCACTTCCCCTGTGGCCGCAGGTCGCTTTTGTGCCCGCTGACTCTGACTTCCAAGGCATCCTGTCCCCAAAGGCCCTGCTGGAGAATGGGCTCGCCACAGAAATGAAGAGGTAAGTGCAGGCGCAGGTGGCCAGCCACAGGGAGGAAACTCCCACCAAGCAGGGAGAGGAGGGACAGGCTGAATGTCTACCACACACGCTCACCCTGGTTCCAGCCCTGCCTTCCGCCCTCCTGAGGATGCGATATTAACATGGGTTGTTCTGAACTCTCTTTTATGAGCGAAGCCTTCTTAAGCCCATTTTATAGATGTGGAAACTGAGCCTCAGAGGAACTCAGTCCCAAGCCCCAAATCTGGTGAGGAGTGGGGTGGAGATGGGGCCTGAGTTCTGGCCTGACATGGCCACAGTCGCCTGGCCTGGCGTTGCTCAGCTTGGGCACAACCCTCTGAGCACGTGGGCTTCTGACCCAGGGTCGGGTCACCCGGCTCCGGGGATATTTCTTCTCACCTCCCAGGCCTGTGGCTCTGGGCAGGGACCCAGAGTCTGAGCACAGTGACAGAACAGGATGCCTGGGGCCATCACCAGCACCAGCACCAGCACCTTGCACCCCTGTCACCGCTGTAAAAGCCTGGGTCAGCCCCTGGGCCTGGGATTCCTCACAGAGTGGGTGGGGGGTTGCATGGATTTGAGGGACTTGACAGATGGGGAGCCCTGCAGCAGGAGCCCAGGCCGGCCTCAGGCGCTGCTGAGTGCAGACATGAGGTCACAGCCAGCAGGCTCCTGGCTGCTGCTTGTTTCCCCTAGCATGAAGGGAGCGCGGGTGGGAGTCAGCCTGGGCTCACTGGAGCTCTGCCTCAGTTTCTCACCCCACTGGGCCACGGCCTCCTCATGAAATGGGTACAGCAGCATCCATCTGAAGGCTCGGTGAGACCAGGGAAGACCACAGGCCCAGGGAGAGCCGGGCCTGCTGTGTGACCATTGCTCCTTCTCTCCCACCCTGGGCCCAGCCCCCAGCCCCCCTATGCCAGGCTGTGGGAGGAGGCCGCCTATGACCAGAGCCTGCCCGACTTCAGCCATAGCCACGCAAAGGCCACAGGCTACGGGGGCGACTCCCACCCTCTGCTGGCCCCCGAGCT
Source organism: Chinchilla lanigera (assembly GCF_000276665.1). Classification (NCBI taxonomy): domain Eukaryota; kingdom Metazoa; phylum Chordata; class Mammalia; order Rodentia; family Chinchillidae; genus Chinchilla; species Chinchilla lanigera. The sequence goes on along the minus strand of NW_004955464.1, from coordinate 4,462,439 downwards.
GGAGCTGAGGACCAGGGACGGTGGAGCAGGTGGCCCTTGTGAAGCTCAGGCCCGGGTGGAAGCACCTGTGGTCGTCCACAGAGGCTTGGACGAGAGTGAGGGAAAGAAGACCCCGACTCGGAGCAGCCCCAGGTGAGTGCGTGGAGCCGGGTGGTTGCCTGGAGCAGGGTGGGTGCTGCCTGACCCTGGCCAGGGAACAGGAGGGGGTTGCCGAGGGTGGGTAGGACACTGGGGAGTGAGAGGATGGACGCTCAGAGGCCACAGGTGGAGCTGATGAAGGAGGATGGGCTGGGGGTCAGGCAGCTCTTCGGCCGTGTGAATGTGGTGAGTTCCTAGGCTGCTGTTTCCCCAGTGGGAGCAGTCACCCCTGCACAGGGCTGATGTGAGGACTGGGACCATGTGTGGAAGTGCCCGGAGCACAGTGGGCGCTTACTTGTCACAAGTAGCAGGGGTCCAGGAGCCAGAGGACTGAAGTTCCCGTGCTAGCTGAGCCACCAGCCTGCTCCATGACCTTGGGTGTCAGGCCCCACTCACTCCCATCCCGTCCCTGATTGCTTGTGAGCGGAGCGAGCGTTCCCCCATTTTCTTATTCATTCCATCTTTGTTCCTGGGCACCAACTCCCTGCCAGGCCCGGACTGGCTTCCAGCCTTCAGGAGCTCCCGGGCCCTTGGGGGAGGCTGCCAGGGAACAGGGGGGACCCTCATGTGATGGGGAGAACCCTGAATGCCTGGGCAAGTGGGTGAGTGGCCTGGTTAGGAAACTGAGGCCCAGCCAGGTGAACTTGCCTCCCCCAGGCTTTGCAGCTAGTGGCTGGGACCTGGACCCCACAGTCTGACCAGAGCTACCCTCGACCTCGCGCTCTTTGCCCCTGCAGCCCTCCGGGCTATCCCCAGGGCCGTGCACCCTTGGCTTCCTTCCAAGATGACCTAGACATGGGCTTGAGTGACGGCAGCAGCCCCAACCCATCTCTGCCTGACAGAGAGGCGCCCCAGCCCCCACAGCAGGAGCCCAAGGCCTGCAGGAGCCCATTGGACCACTTCCAGGACTTTGCCCTGATCGATGACACCCCCACACTGGAGGATGCACCCCGAGAGGGGCAGAGGCAAGAGGTAGTCCTGCTCAGTAGATGGCAGCGGCACCCGAGGAGGAAGGACGACGAGACCTCGGACACAGGCGTGGAGGAGCCTGAGGAGGAAGAGGAGGACTTGTATTATGGGCTGCCCGACACCCCTGGTGACCCCCTTCCGGACAAGGAACTAGGCTTTGAGCCTGATGCCCAGGGCTAGAATGGAACTGCTTCCTAGTTCCCGGCTGGGACCACTGCTAACCCCCTTTGAACTCACCGGGTCTCAGTTTCTGCAAAAGGGGACTATGTGGAGGGTTAAAGGAGGTGGAGGGGGGTGCTGAGGGTATCACAGGGGCTGTGAGGGAACCTCGGGGAGGGTTGTTTGCTATCTGGACCATCGCTCCTTTTCTCTGACAAACCTTTGAAGGCAAAATGTGATGTGTTGAATATTTACAGCAGCCAGGTCCTCAAAAGCCTTTTCCACCCGCTAAAGCTGGCCTTATATTGCTCTCTGTGCCCAGATCCTCCACGTCAGCTCCTGGCGCCCGCTCCATGGAGTGGTCCATTTCACCAGGGCTGCCTGGGTCCCTCCTGGCCCAGGGCTCCTGCTGCTTCTGTGCTGGGATCCACGACCTTGTGTGGCTGGCCCTGCCGACCTCCGACCTCCGGCCCCATCCTACAGCCCAGGCCTTTGCCTGAGTTTGTGTCCCCCAGGCTAGCCTTGGCTCCTCCGCAGAGGGGATCTGCCCTCCCCCGCGTGCTGCTCCTGATGTCACAACTCTTGCAGGGAGCTGGTGCCTGCTCCTCTGGGTCCCTCTGAGCTGGACATTCCCTCTGTGGCCCCCTGCCTGCCTCCTGCTCTGGGTGGCATCCTGGCTTTCTCATGCAGTCTCAGGGCAGGCAACAACCTCAGACAATGCCAGCACACCTGCCAAGTGCGCTGACCCTGGCACGGGTGAGGTGACATCAAGCTAAGGGCTTAATTCCATTTGTATCAGGGCATCACTGAGTGTCTGCTGTATGTCAGGTGCTCAGCTGGGACCCTGGGGGAAAGAGACGGGAGCCCCGGAGATGGTTCTCGACATCAGTGCACTCACACTCTAGCGCGCTGCTTCCTTGCACGTTAGAGAGCCTGGAGCCGAGGCGCAGCGGGAGCAGAGATTAAGAAACTGACATCCAGGGGAGCAGAGCGACAGGGCCAGCGAAGGCAGCGGCAGAACCTTGGCGCCTGCAGGAGCAGCTGTTGCTGCTGACCTCTGCAGAGCCCCAGGCCCACCCCAAGCACAGGCGCGCACTCAGAGGAGGGAGCCCGGTGCTACCTCAGGCCAGGTGCACATGCTCCGAGCTTTGCCTTGGGCCACCTGGGAGTGAGGGATGTCGCCTGGGCAGGGCCTGGGTAGAGGTTGGGGTTCTGGGCTCAGGGAAGAAGATACTTGAGCTCAGTTGGACGGGCGGTGCCCCCAGGATATACTCTTCTCTCTGGGCCTTTCTACCTCTGCTGTGACGGGAACGACAGGCACGTCTGTCTGCACTGTGACGCGGAAGCAGGTCCCTGCTCATACCTGGGTGGTGCCCAGGTGAGGTATAGATGCTCCTCGCTCTGCTGGTCAAGGCAGGGACACCTGTGACCCACATCAGAGGGGCCACCAACATCATAACTAAAATAAAAACATCTTCAACACTGAAAGAGGTCACTTTTATTCACTGGCAAACACCACTGTCCCTTGGGGCAGGACAAATGCGGCACCGTGCCTGGTTGGCACCGTCGGCCCTGCCCGAGGGAGCAGCTGCCACCATGGCATGACTCCGGGCAGCTGTGTGAGTGGCCCTGTGGTGCAGGGACCTTCAACATGGGCAAGAGCCTCTGGCTGCTGGGCCTGCCAGCAGGAGATGCCAACCTGGTCCCAGGCTGTGTCCCCATTCATGCCCTGTCTCCACTTAGCTGTGTGTGCCCCTGCCACTGTCAACACCACCCCTCCAGATGACAAATTAAGTAACCACACTCCTGCCCCAACGTCTCTGGGGACCTCGGCTAACCCCCTTTGAACTTGCCAGGTCTCAGTTTCTCCATCTGTCAGGGGTCACAGGGAGAGGGCTTTGCAGGGCTCCATCTGCCTGGGCCCTGCAGCCAGGGGCCAGCAGGTGCCCAGCTGCATTGGCCAGGTGGCCCTGTGCTTGCTGCAAGGGGCAGGAGCTGCAGGGGCACCTGTAGGGGCTGCCTCTGAAAGCAGGTGTGAGAAAGGGCCCGTGGTTGCACCTGGGCTTGTGCCGGGTAGGTTAGGGGGCTGTGCTGAGGATCAGATGCAGTCAGGAAGTGGGGTGCATCTGATCACAGATGGGGGACCCTCACCAACTCTGTCCAGAGGGAAGGCATCCAGACAGAAGCTAGAGCTCTGATTGGCAAAGGAGCAGCCTTTTTCTTACACCCAGGAGGGGCCGGTCCTTTCGGTGGCTTGGTCCTTGTTCCTGCTGGCCTGGGCTCAGCCAGGTCTGCCTCAGACCCTGGGTGCTGTTCCCTCCTCAGGCCTTCCTGGGGCTCGCTGGTGGCTGCGGAGGTGTGGGCAGCCAAGGCTGGGGCTGCAGAGCTCCCTCCCTCCCTCCCTCGCTCCCACACCCGACCTCTGCACCGTCCTCCTGCCCTTGGCCTTGCCACCAGCGAGGCCCCTGCGGGAGCAGCAGCACCTCTGATGTCTGAGGCTATCTGAGGGGAGGGGAGCAGGGTGCTCCCAGAGGTGCAGGGCAGGGGTGCTGACAGCCCTGGAGAAGCCAGGAATTCCGGGGCTCAGCCTCAGGCTCCAGGCCTGTGCACCAGGGTGGAAAGTTCTGTTCCTGTTTGTCCCATGGCTTTCAGGAAGTTTCCACTCTCTGGAGAGGAGCCGGCCCTCAGGGAATGGGTGGGCAGGGCAGGGCAGGTGTCTTTCCTCCAGTCCCTTTTCTCTGTGCGATCAGGTGGCAGAGGACAAGATGCCACCTCCGTGCCTGGTCCTTGGCCCTACAGGCCAGCAGCTCTCATACCCAGTTTGTTCTAGTGCTTAGACTCTGAGTAGGAGACTCCTGGCCTTACACTCAGCCTCTGCTGGCTCCTTGCTGTGTGAACCAGGACAAGCCACTGTCCCTCACTGACCCGCAGTGTCCACACTGACATGCCCACTTCTCAGGCCGTCCTGGAGAGGAACTTGTAGCCACTCCACAGTGCAAGGCTCTGGCCTTCCCTCTCTGGGCCCAGGTCCCCTTCTCTGCAGCAGGGCTCAGCTCCATCCTATTGGGACACAGGACAGCAGCGAGTGGTTCTCCAGGGAGAAGGCTTGAGGAACAGGCCTGGGGTCAGGTGCCTCTTGGGCGCTGGGGCTGCGGGCTGCGGGCTGCAGGCGACAGCACAGAGACAGCACAGGTAAATGGGCTCTTTCAAAGGGAAGAGCAAGCCCCGTGTGGCTCCGGCGCAGCGCCTCCCGGAAGGAGCGGCAGGATGCGTGTGCCTAGCTAGGGGAGGCAGCCGCCATGTTTGAGGGCACCTACTGAGTGCCAGGGCTTCCTGGGTGGCATCTCACCAAGCTTGGCCCGAGAGACGGGCATCACAGCAGTGAGCTGGGCTTGGAGAAGTTCCTCTGAGCCTGGCATTGCTTCCTGAAGCCATCGTCTCCTCTACACCGAACAGAGTGACACTGAACAGGGCACCCGCCATTGGGCTCACCTGATTTTATTTCATCCCTGCCATCTGCAAGGTGGGGTGCTGAGCCCATTTTACAGGAGACTGAGTCTCAGAGAGGCCAAGTAACTTGCCCATCTCTCTGGAGAAGGTGGAAGGGAGGAGAGGAGACAGAGCCAATGCTCTTTCGTTCCTAGCGGGAGCTGCCCAGTGGCCTGGCCATTCTAACCTAGTGTGACCAGGAGAAAGACAGCAAAGCAGGCAGCATGTTCCACGGAGCACTGCCAGTACAGAGGGAGGCATAACTTCTCTCCCAACCCCCGCAAGGTTCTCTATTGCCCACCAGATAAAGGTCAGAGTGCTTGGCCTGGCCTTTGAGATCCTCAAACCCAGCCTCCAATGCCCTTCTGGCTGAATCATCACCACTTCCCCCAAAGCCACCTCACTGGAGGTGCGACCTTCACGCCATCCTGCCTTTGCCAGGGCGATCCCTTGCTTGGATGACCTTCATCCCCTCTTCCATCCCTCCAGGCCCAGCTCAAATTCTACCCGCTCCCTGAGCCTGAACCAGCTCTGCTCTCCTCCCAGGGCCAAGTCCACCCCGTGCCACCCTGCCCTCCAGGTGTGTCCCAGATGCGCTAATTGCTATGTCCCCAGCACACCCTCCATGGCTGCCTGTGTGAGTGCCAGTGTCCCCATCTGGCCGGGAGGTCCTCTGAGGACAGGGTCCTCTTCCTACTGGTATTTCTAGCCCCAGGACTTAGCAAAGGGAGAAGAAGCAACGCTGGAGAAACGGAAGGCGACTGAGAAGCTGGGGGCAGATGCGCAACAGCAGCTCTGGGACTGATCACCAGCCTGGGGGCTGGGAGGGCCAGATTTCATTCATTCATTCATTTTACAAATGCTCTCAGAGCCTCTGCTCAGTGCCACAGCCTGCACTGGGCGCTGGGGACAGAGAGGCATGTGCAGCCAGGGATTAGTGCAAAACATGCAGGTCAGTGCAGCGAGTGAGCCGTAGGGACAGATGGGACCCCACCTGGGGAGTGGCTGAGAGCTCTGGGCGGGGCTGCCCACTTGAAGTTTCCAGAGGAGGGATGCATGGGTCCCCATGGGCATGAAGGCCAGGGGTCTGGCTCACCCGAACTCTGAGGCCCCACCCAGGGCAGATGGCACTGACCTCAGGGCAGGTGTGGAAGGTGCTGGAGAGGACCGGGTGACAGTAGGGGACCCAAACCCAGTGTGCTGTGGATGGTGTCCTAGAGGCCATGGGAAGGCCCCAAGGGGTCGGACTGACTGAGAAGCAGCTGCAGTCTCCTAGAGGGGGCTCTGTGACACTGGGGCTGCTGGAGATGGACACTCACGCATCAGAGAGAGAGGGACAGAGAGAGAGAGAGAGAGAGAGACAAGCGGACAGAGACAGAGACAGAGACAGAAAGAGTGCAAGCTAACGAGCTGAAAATCAGGCAGAAAAGAAAAGGAATCTGCACAAGGGGCCGATGTGCGAGCCCATAAAAGAGATAATGTGAACCTGATCAGCCTCGGGAGCTACTGGGGACACAAAGCAAAAGGAAATCAGTGTGTCTCCGTAGCAGTGCTTTGCTTTTTTAAAAAAATTAATTAATTTTATTTTAAAATTAATTAATTAATTAATTAATTTTGTGGTACTGGGGATTGAACTCATGACCTTGCGCTTGCCAGGCAGGCACTTATGCCACTGAGCTATAGCCCCAGCCCCTGTAGCAGTGCTTTGTAAAGATGACAGTGACAAAGACAGCAGGTGGCACTGGTGGAGGGGAGGGGGCTCTTTCTTTTTTTATCTTTTTGAGACAGGGTCTCACTATACAGTTCAGGCTGGTCTTGAACTGACTTTGTAGCCTAGGCTGGCCTCGAACTCACAACAATCCTCCTGCCTCAGCCTGCTGAGTGCTGGGCTTATAGGTGTGCGCCACCACACCCGGCTCGCAGGCTGTCTTTCCTGCATCACCAAGGCACAGCCGTACAGAAGCCTGGGGAAGCAGCGCAGCAGCCTGCGCATGAGGAGTGCAGACAGACCCCTCGCCCCGGCAATCTGAGGAAGGAGGGGATCCGGAGCGGGAGTGGACAGGCTGGGGTGTGGGTGTCGGCGGTGACCACCAGAGCCAGACTGTGGGAAGAACCGCTGTCCAGCACAGGACACAAGCTAATCACCCCGACAGCCACTTGGGGCGCTGGGAGCCATTCCCCAGCGACCCGTGGAACACAGTGCCCTTCTTTGCATCTGTCTTCTGTCTTGGATGGACTTCCTCAGCACGGAACTCTGCGAGGCTGGGGCCCTGGTGTGGGTCCACAGGACCCGGCCACGTTTCTGCAGGTGGTGCCCACAGTGAAGAGCTGCTAGACGAATGACTGCGTCACTGTCTCTCGGTGTGGAAAATGCTAGTAATATATAATTCAGATTATAGAACAGCACACATACTCTAAGCCCACACACCCAATTCCCTCCTTCCTTGATTTTGTTTGGGGGAAAGCTCATGCCTATTCTTGATTGACAAATTAAAGAGAATCATGATGATACTGTTGTCTGTTGCTAGGGTTGGCTGTAAGGTCAGGTTATGGCCAATGAGATCTAAAGAGAAGGTTTTTCTTTCTTAATGCTAAAATGATTGCCTTGCTGGGCATGGTGGCACACGCCTGTAATCCCAGCACTCAGGAGGCTGAGGCAGGAGGATCGTTGCGAGTTTGAGACCAGCCTGGGCTACAAAGTGAGCTCAAGGTCAGGCTGAACTGCATAGGGAGACCCTATCTCAAAAAACACATACACACACAAAAAGAAATGATTGCCTTTACTGGCCTTGGAGCTGCAGCACTGCCTTTACTGCAGCGGCTGGAGCTGCAGCAGACTTTTTGTAACCTTGAGGGAAATTCTAAGAGAATCACAGAGATGCTGGACCTAATGTTGAGCAGAGTTCCTCAGGTGGCAAGCTCAGGTATACCTATGTGAGAAAAATTAACCTGTATGTTTAAGCTATTGCACCTGCAAAGCAGCCTGCACTCCCAGTAGGGACGGTACAATCCCATAAATAAATAGAAGTGGAGTGGTTATGCACATTTGTTATCTTATGAGGTTCTTACAGTAAGTACATAAATAATGATCAGAAATACATTATGTTCAGAAAATGATACTGCTTAAAAAAATAAAATATTAGGCCACCAAGAAAGGGCTCCCTCCTGGCCACCTATGGGCTTCCTGGTGGTCAGGGGTTCGTGTCCCCCCAGGGTGTGGCTCCAACCTCAGGAGAGCAGGGGAGACTTCATAGTCCCCGGGGTGACAGGCCAACACCAGGGCTCCATGTGCCAGGCAGTGGTGGACGTCCTGACCTCAGGTGAGGACCCGCCTTCTGGCAGGCTCCTCCTGAGGGCAAGCGGGGTCTGGAGGGTCTGTGGCGTGCACGCCCCTCCTCCAGCTGGCCTGCAGCAGCTGTGTCAGCTGTAAACACAGGTTTAGGGAAGTGCAGGCGGCGCCCTCTCTTCCCACAACAAGCCAGACTGTCTCTGTGGAAGTGACCCTGGGGAGAGGCAGAGGACAGGAAAAAATGGCAGCAAACACTGAAAGAGAAAATATCCTAAGAGAACACTGTTGGTTCTCAGCTCAGCAAACGTCCCGGCCGCAGCGTGAGGGTGCAGAGTGATCAAGAGCAGCCGGCATCTCTGCAGTTCTGAGCCACAGACCCGACCCTGGACTCCCGGAGGGCAATGGGCTGGGGAGGAGCTGAATGCTCGGGGTCACTTTGTCACGGAGATCCTGGCCCCAGGGGTGGCTCCAGGACAGCGTGGTAGTGGCGACGCCCTCCTGGACATCTCCCCCTCTCCTTTAGAGGGGTGCCCACAAGGCCAGGGCAGCCAGATGTCCCCAAAGTCCTTTTCTTCCTTGCTCTGAGCTCCTGAGCTGAAGTCACACATCTGCGCCTGGATGTTCCATCTGGAGAATGGGGTGCCAGCCGACGCCACCTGGAGGGGGGTCCTTAGTATCTACGGGGTTCCCTGCCTCAGGTTCCTCACTCTGAAAAGGGACAGCAGTCCCGCCTGTGCCACATAGACCTGAGGCCAGCTGCTGCCCTAGGCCATCCCAGTGCGGATTTCACAGCACGGCTGACTTCCCAGCGGGAGGGGGTGGAAATATCTTAGCCTGGGGGCGAGGGCCAGGGCCCCAGCTGCCAGGATGGCACGTTCCCGTCCCACCCCATTCCCCAGGGCCGAGGCTGCTAGGGCTCCCTTCCTTCCCCCCGGGCCATGCACCTGACCATGGGGCACCTGGTGCACATTGGCTGCACCCTTTGGGGCCCTGTGACGGCAGGGCAGTGTCCTGGTGACTCAGCTGGGGAGGTGAGACTCCACGTGGCCCACTGCAGACCCCATCTTTCTGTTCCCACCTGAGGACACGACTCCTCTGCTCTGTGCTATGAAACAAAGCATTTCTAGGTCTGTCACCTCACCTGGCTCCTCCTCGGTGAAGTTAGAGCTACTGTCACCATTTTAATGGTGAGTAAACTGAGAGTCAAAGAGGACCAAGGTGTTGCCCAAGGTCACACCGGGGTTTGGTGGTAGAGCTGGAACTCAAACTGTGTCCTGTTCCCTCAACCACCTAGGTCTGTCCCGCCTCCCCAAGCCCCCTTCCCTCCTTCTTCCCCACAGCGCTGTCACCTGCTTTTGGTCAGGCTCGTTGTTGTCTCCTGCCCCACCCTCCCAGGCTGGTTGGACCTCACACCAGCAGCGGGGGCTCTGAAGTCCAGTGGGATGCAAGGGGCTTGCTGCAGGAGGTGCTGGTCCAGGGGAGAGACAGCTCTAGGACAGTGTCTCGGCCCTTGGGAAAGAGGAGGCAGGGAGCACAGGGGACAGCTCAGGGAGTGCTGCTGTGGGGGCAGCCTTGTGGAGGGTCTGCAGGGTGCATGGGAGCCATCCCCAAAAGACACAGGGAACGCCATGGGAGAAGGGTGCACATTCGCCAGCACGCAGACACCTGGTGGCTGCAGAGTGGTGGGGGAGGCAGGGGCCGCTGGGCAGCACCTTCTCTGGGAGGGACTCTGGGATCCCCACACAGAGTCAGCCTTGGAGTTGCACAGGGAGCACAGGCAATGCTCCTCACACTGGGGGCATCAGAGGAATCTGCACTTCCTGCTGTAACGCAGGCAGCCCCTTGTCCCCTACCACTCAGGGAGCTTCAAGGGGAGCTTCAGGTTTTCCTACCTCAAGCTTGGCCCTCTGCCTTGTTCCTCACCTGCTTCTTGCCCTGGGAGTGGGGCCTACGTGAGGGAAGGGATTCTATCTGTCTATCTATCTGTCTGTCTTGCTCCCTGCTGTTAGCCAGCACCTGTAACAAGTCAATGACTGAGTGAGTGTCATTCTATTTTTTGCGCTGGGGATGGAACCAGGGCTTCCACATGCTATGCACCTGCTATACTGCTGAGCTACTAATTTAACTTTTAGGAGGAAGAGACCTGAGCATGTACAGAGCCTGCCAAGAGGGGGCAATGCAGGGCTTGGTTCCACTTTTTCCTCCCAGTGGCAGGGAAGACAGGGCAGGGGAGAGCAGGGCCTGTTGCGTGTGTGCGTGCTTGTGTGCGTGCGTGTGCCTGTGTGCGTGAAAGCATTACTGAGGCTCAAAGCTCTCCTTCATTCATAACTTCCAGAATCCCCCTGCTCTGCAGAAGGGGCTATGTTTTGCCTTGGCCTCAAGAGATATTGAACCCCAGCCTCTGCTCCCAACATCTTCAGCTCGGCCCCGCACTGCCCCCTCAATGTGCCACCCCCCTGCACCTGGACCTCAAACCCGAGCTGCCTCCTCCAGGAAGCCTGCCCACACCCACTGCCCACAGGCTGGTCCCAGGCACAAGCCGCTCCTTCCTGGGGGCTTGCCCCCTGCTTCCTCCTCCCTCTGTGCTCTTCCCTGCCCCCTGTGGGCAGCGACTGCCACCTGAGCTCACTGGCAGGCTGTCTCCTCTCGCTGGGCACTGGGCGCCCTCTGCTGGGCCCCTGGGCATGGCTGCGACTCCCGGAGAAGCCTGGTTCTCTGGCCCATCCCTTTCTCCCTTCTTCCTTCTGCTCTCTCTTCCTGACTCCTTTTGCGGTGCCCTGGACATCCTGGCCTTTCCCGGCAGCCCCCACCCCTTAGCAGCCTTGCCACATGTCCCGCACTCCTTGCTCTAAAGCGCCCCTGTTGGGATGGGGATATGGCTCAGCAGCAAGTACTGCCTGGCAAGTACGAGGTCCTGAGTTCAATTCATGGTGCGCACAACATAAATAAATAAATAAATAAATAAATAAATAACCCTGTCCCCAAGCGCCCAGTGCCCTGCTTTCCTCCCTGGAGCCTGAGGTCAGACGTGAGTCCTCCTGCTCCTGGCTGTGGCCCCCTCCAGCTCTCACTCCTCTGTGCCCAGGGACTTGGCCTGTCCACCCCACCCCTGGCCACCTGTTGCCTCCTCCTCCTCACAGGAGCTTTGTCTCCTCCTGGGCCTTGTGGCCAGCGCCGCATCTGCCCACTGCCACCTCCTGCTGAGCCTCTGCTCCAGCTGCCCTCTGCCTCTGCCTCGCTCTGCCCAGCATAGATGCTGCGGTCCAGCCCCACGCCCTACCTCGATTGTGCCCGCTGCTCCGGGGCTGGCTGCTCTTCCAATCCCGTTCTGCTCAAACCTGACCCGCTCCCTTCTTGGCACTGAGCACTAGAGAGAAACCTGCACGCCTTCTGGTCTGGCTGCTTGTCCACTGCCAGCCCTCTGCACCCACAGCTGCCCTGCCGATTTACTTTGTACCAAAATAAAAATTTAGCATCCTAGCTATGCTTTGCAGGCGATGTTCTAAGCATGTTGTGAGTATCTGCTCATTCCGTTCTCAGGAGACTATGAGTGTATCAGTGATGTTCAAACGACGTTAGTGATTTTCCTTGCCATTCTACAGAGAAGCAAATGGGAGGCAGGAGACAGGACCTGCCGCAGCCCCACCCGCACCCCTGCCCAGCTGCCCACTTGCATTTTCTCCTCTCTGCACAGGACCTTCTCCCACACCTCCTTAGAGCAGAGGCCTGGCTTCCTACCCCGTGGAAAACAGATGTAATAAAGACAGGACCTGCGCTGGCTCCCACCTCCGCAGGGGCCCGGTCCTCACCTCCTCCCGCCGCCTGTCTGATTGTGCTCATGCACCTGTCGTCTGGCTGCAGTGTAAGGACGAGCTCCACACAGGCCCTGGACACCTCTCTCTGCACAGCCTGAGACCTCTCCCCTGCCTGGTCACCTGCTGTCCCTTGCACTCCCTCCCCCAGCCCCAGGGTGCTGCTGGCTCTCCTGTCTAGGAAAACAAAACCAAAAAGCAGACACCCTTTCTTGGCCTCATACTCCCTGTAGCCACAACCCATCTTTGGTACATTTTAAAAATTTAAGCAGTTTTTAAACTGATACATAACTATTATATATGTTTATGAAGTTTTGATCAAATTTGAATAATTCACATATCCATCACCTCAGACATGTGTCATTTCTGTGTGCTCAGAGGGCCTTCTTGCAGCGAGTTTGAAAGCTGTAGGACTTTACTGTCTCCGCTGTCACCCACAGCACCGCGGAACCTGGGCAGCCCGACTTCCTACTTATATGTTCCTCCAGGTGTACTCGTGTGGCCCGTTGGCTGGCACAGGACAGCTGGCACAGGACAGCTGCCCACTTGCAGGCTGTCTTCACTTTCTCTTCTGGAGCATCTGCCTCAGGCTGCCCTGGTGACTTCCAGCTTTTGGAGTCTGATGGCTGGTCCAGCATCTGCCCAGTTTTCTTTTTTTTTTTTTTTCTCCGGTACCGGGAACCGAACTCACAACCTTGTGCATGCCAGGCAGGCACTTTTGCCACTGAGCTAAATCCCCAGCCCCTGCCCAGTTTTCTATCTCATGGTCCTTGACCTACGGGCTGCCTAGGCTATTGGTCACTTCCCCACCAAGCTCCTTCCTTGATGGCCATGAGTCTCCTGTCTTTGGGCATCGTGGTAACAGGGTCTCACCTCAGCTGGGATTCCTGCTCCCACTGCTGACGTGGCATATTGGGCATCTGGTGACAGGCTCAGCAGGTGCCACTAGAGTGCCTCAGTTTCCCCACTGAGTCTCCCTATAAATGACAGCTTTGCCCCTCCAGGCATGGAGACCAAAGCTCTTTCTCTTCTGTGCCACAGCTAGCACTGGCAGATCCAACAGGTTCTAGCTTCAGAGCATATCCTGAGTGTCCCCGCTCCCTGGGACCCTGCTGCCCGATCCTGGGACCCTGGTTTAGCTCCATCCTCCTGGCTGGTCTCTCCACTCCCTCACCCAACTGCAGTCAAGCCATCCTTCAAAACCGGGATGGAGCACAGCCCTCACCTGCTCACCACGCCTTTCGCTTCTGGAGTCCCCAGAAGGGTCGACAAGCTCCTGCCAGACCTGCTCCCCGCACCTCCCTCCTGGGTGGTCCCTTCCCACCGGCTCCTCCAGCCACTGTGCCTGTCCCAGTCTCCCACGGTGTCTGCTTGGCCCATTCCCCCAGCCCCCTGCTGCAGGGGCCCCTTCTCACCCGCAGCCTCCCCCACAGGTCCCCTTCCTTTCTGTTGCTCTCGAGCAGCAGCGCCACCTCACACGCCACCTGCGGGACTTACCTGTTCATCACCTACTTGGCTGTGCTGGAGCGAGGGTGGTGCTGGTGGGGCTCCTGTCACCTGCTGGCAGCTGTGATCCAGAATCTGTGACAGTGCTTGGCGGCCCTCGCTGATCTGTTACGGCAGCAGCCCCCAAGCTTTTTGGCCTCGGGCTGGTTTCATGGAAGACAATTCTTCCATGGACTAGGAGGGCAGGGAAATGATTTTGGAATGATTTCAGCACATTACACTTGTGTACTTGTTTCTATTATTATCACCTTGTAATATATAATGATATAACTACAACTTACACAATGCTGGTTGATTAGTGGGAGCCCTGACCTTGTTTTCCAGCAACCAGACAGTGCTATCTGGGTGATGGCACACAATGTCTCCTGAACCGCGCTGCTTATGGCCGGTCCACTCCTTAATCTCGTATTGGCTGTGTCACTGCAGGAAACCTTGCTTCACAAAGATGGGACATTGGAAATGGAAGCAGGCTCTTTTGTAGCAGCCTCAGGATATTCCACCTTGACTTTAATCCAGAACATATGGACACTTGAAGTTGCCTCAAACATACTTTTAAGGACACCATCACCTCAAGCAGTTGATCTCTTTTAACGTGGACAAAGTTGGTTCACCTGGCTTATTCACAAATGGGTTGCGGATCCATTCCTTCCCAGGTTGGGGTCTTTCACGGTTGAGAAGTAATGCTCAAACTCTTTTGAAAGCCAAGACAGGTGATCACGCACCAGCTGGAGGAACACAAGCCCTGGCTCAGTGTTATGGGTTAAATCTAGAACATCCCCCAAAGGTCTCCTGTGCTTAGAGGTGGGCTTTGCAAGATGAGTGGATCCTGGGGTCCTATAGTAGACTTGTTGATAGGAGGTGGGTCACTGGGAACATAATCCGGAAGGGTGTATCTCCTTCCCTAGTTCCTCTCTTCACTCTGCTTGCCTGCCATGATTTGAGTAGCTTTCCTCCACAGCAGGTCATTCTACCGTGCCGTCCTATGTTTGAGAACCACACCAACCATGGACTGATACTTCTGAAACTATAAGCCAAAATGCACCTCTCCTGCCTTAGATTGTGGGTGTTGGGTATTGTGTACCAGTGTGTGTGTATGGGGGAGAATGACCAAGTGACTAAATCTCTTTCAAAAACTCTACTAATGTTTGAAATTTGTCAAAAAATGCCAATATTCATTTGTTGCCCCCATATTTCCAGTTTGGCTTTGAATGCAGCCAAATTAACTGCCAACTTGAGAACAGGTGTTCTCCTCTGAAGTAACAGATTGCGTTCATGGAGCAGACAGAATATATCACATGAATAAGGAAGTTTTGTGAGCCATTCAGTGTTAGCGAAATGTGCTGCCAGTCATGACTCTTTTTCTAAAAGAAATCTTTGGAGTGGCTTTTGTAACTCAAAAGCTCTGGCTGGTGATCTAATTTTAGAAAGCCATCTTCCTCACAGAGTTGTGTGAACAGATCTGAGTTCAGGGTATGCACTTTAACATGGTTGATGATTTAAACTATATCCTGCAAAACATTGTTAAGATCAGGTGACATTTTTTTCAACTAGCCACCATTTCTCTGTGGATGACACAGGGTGTAGACCCACATTTAGAAGCACTCCCTTTAAATATAAGGAAGAAATGTAAACAAAAGTTTTGTAAATAAGGAGAGGAAGAGGAGTTGAAAGAAGGGGAAGGGAATGGGGAAAAAAGAAGCAAGATATATCATGTATAGGTACAAATTCCCTATGATGAATGTGATCATTATATATATCTAAAATGTATCAATAAAATTATTTTTTTTTAAAAAAGCAATCTCTTTGACCTGAGTAGCGAAACCAGAAAGCTGTCCAATCGCGGCAGTTGTTCTGCCTGTCTGTATACTGACACAAAATGACCAGTTCAGTTTTCCTGATGTAATCATTCAAAGACTTGACCAGTTCTGCAGCTGTGGTGTTGGTTGACAACAAAGAACATATAGTGTATCCTCCTTCAATCCTCCTAAAAAACACATCCCACAAAAACAAGCATTGTTGCCTTGTGGTCGACACTAGTAGATTCGTCAATCTGGATTGCAGACCACAATGGTTCATTAACCCTCTTTAACAATTATGCCTCAGTATTCTCTGCTATTTATTCAGTTCTTCTAGTTATGGTGCTAGCTGAAAGAGGAATACATGCCACCTGTTAAACTGCAGCCCCTCCTAAAATTTCACAACACATGTCCTTAGCAGTGGAGAGTATCAGCTCTTCACCAGTAGGGAAGGGTTCCTTAACTTTAGCAAGGTGGTCAGCCGCTGAGAGTGCTGCTGTCCGTGCAGGCACATTTGACAAAGTGATAACCTTCAGTAATTGGTTCTGTTCTTGTGGTTCACATGGTTTTCCTTTGGAAAGCTCCAAAGGCTTGTCTTTTAATGCAGAGTGTTTGGTCTTCATGTGATGAAGTAGTTTTGAAGGTTTCATGTCATCGATGAATAGCTACCCCTATATATTATACAAAGTGGGCTTGGGAAATGTGAATCACTTGTTCCAAGGAACTGTAATTTAAGTAGGGCAACTGGTATTTTCTTTCTAAATGTTTGATATTTTTTTCTTTTTGTTGGGATCTTAGAGTCTTCTGCTCTCTCATTTGTGAGTCTTTCCTCCTTTTCAAAGAAGCTCTCCAGGGATGTTTGGTTTTTTTACTCATTTTGGCTAGGGTTAGCTTGTGGGTGACCGAAACTGTGACAGATACAAGTGTGCCGGACAGGAAAGAGCCATGGGCAGAGGTGGTAAATAAAATAGTGAACAGGCTACACATGAACTAAAATAATTGTCAGATTCTCACACCAGATGCAGCTGTACTGTTGAAGCACATCAACTCACCTGTCACCTATAAAGCCTGTCACCAGGTGAACTGAACTGTCACTTGCCACTCACGGATAGGGTTTTGTTAGGAGTCTGTAAGCAACTGATTTCTTATGGTCTCTGTGCAGTCAGGCTTTTGTTAGGAGTCTGTAAGCAACTGATTTCTTATGGTCTCTGTGCAGTCAGGCCTCTCTGCTAATGTTCATCTTTGTTTGCAGCTGCTCCACACTGCTAGCAACACAGCCTCAGCTCCACCTCAGATCACTGGGCATTAGATCCTCATAAGGAGCTCATAGCCTAGCTCCCTCACACACGCAGCTCACTACAGGAGGCAGAACTTAGATGGTAACGTGAGAGATGGGGAACAGCTCTAAATACAGTTGAAGCTGCGCTGTCTTGCAGCTCATCTCTTGCTGTGCAGCCCAGCTCCTAACAGGCCATGGGCCAGTCTCCGTCCATGGCTTGGGAACCGGGGACCTCTGAGCTATTACTTCAGTCACTAAATACATGTGCCGAGCTCTGGCCTGGTGCAGGGGACATCAAGGTGACTCAGACAAGGTTCCTGCTTATATCAAGTTTGCGGTCCCATGGGGGAGATGGACACATGACCTGGCGAATCTGCAAGAAGGCATTTATATCCGTCACTTTTCAAAGCCGCTGTCCTCAGACTTGGGCGGGCGTATACTCAGGCAGACACTCCAGGCCCCTCCAACCTCCTCTCTCACCTGTCATCTCCTTGGAGCTCCAGTAGCTGGAGGGAGAGCTCTGGGCTCTTTGAGCAACGCAGTCCACAGAGGACGCAGCCCTCACCCTCCTGGCCCCGTGGGTGCCCTGGCTTTTAGGGAACAGCTGGAAAGAGCGTCTAGATCCACTGATCACATCTGTGTGATGTCACCAAGGGTTCCACCTTTCTGGGATGGGATTTCTTCATTTGTTGAATGGAAGCAGTGTTTTCGGCTCAGCCACCCCACCAGGCTGGCACGAATGAGACAGGGAGATGAAGATGCCGTGTGGACCAAGGTGAGCAGCTCTGTGTAAGCTTGGAGAGACGCTGTGTGTTTACAGCTCCAAGCACGACAGACCTACAGAGTGCACAGGTCAAGATGCCTTGCCATTCGGGTGGTGCCTGTGCCTCAGGTTCTGCTTTGTGTGTGCCGAGGCAAACACGTACACACTACGTGCTCTGACTCCCTGGCAGTCTCCCAAGTGTCCACTGGAGCCTGTCAGAGGAAGCCCCTGTGGAAGGTCCTTGGACACGGGGAGCACGGACTGCAGAGGACTGTGGGGCCCTGGCCTGTCTTCTCCCTGCTCCTGTGGGGAAGCTGAGCCTTGGCTCCAACCCACGCCCCTATCTTCCATCTGCCGACCTCACCAGAACTCAGCTGATGCAGGCACCATGCCTTTGAATCCACAAAACTGTGAGTGAAATAAACCATTTCTCTTTATACGTGATTTGCCTCAGGGAATCTCACTGTAGTAATGTGATGCCAGTACCATAGGTAGCAATTTTATTGAGATGGGATCATAACATAGTGCTCAAAAGTCATTAATGTTAGACACCTTGCAATAACAATATATAAACATCTATTTCATTCTTTTTTTTCCGCTGGTACTGGGGATTGAACCCAGGGCCTTCACACTGAGCTACATCCTCAGGCTTTTTCAATATTTCATAAGTTGCTAAGTTGCCCAGGTTGGGCTAAAACTTTCAGTCTTCATGGTTCACCTCCCAAAGCACTGTATGTGCCATCATACCCAGCTTTTTTTTATTCCTTTTTTAACAGCTGCACAATATTCCATCATACAAACAGATTACAATCTGTCTTCTGTTGGTGGGCATTTGAGTTGCTGAGCCACCGGAAGAAGTCAGTGAGGTAATAGAGCCCCCGGCAGATCAAAGGGAAGGTTTCATTACAGTAGATGGCAGTGCTCCTTGGGGAGGAGAGCTGCGTGGATGCTCAGGTTGAGGTCAGAGCCCAGAACCACAGGACTACAAAACGCAGAGATGGTTGAAACTGGGACCTGAGCAGCGCTGGCCAGAGTCCCTGGAGCTGCTAGCAGCAGAACCACACGCAGACTTCCTCCCGCTACATGCTGTCTAGGTCTCTTAGACCCTCGCCAGTCCTTCTGGAATCAGAGATGCCTGAAGAGCCGAGTCCCCCTCTGTCCAGCTAAATTCCTTATGAATGGGCACACCTGCTTCCCCACTCCTGCGTGTCCTGGTCAGCGGTCCTCACTTTGATGGCATGTGGACCCCACTGGGGTCCTGCTGGATCAATCAAGGTCCTCCACACGCTTCTGCTGCTCTCCGTTTTTCATGGTGACCATTTTAGTACCATTAGTACCTTTGTGTCCCTTTCTCTAGTTACTGCCTTGGGATAGATTCCCAAGAATTAAAATTTCTAGGTCAGGATGCATGCACATTTTTAGTTTGACACTGAGAAGAGCTACTAAAAGAGCAAAACGGAGCCAGAGATAAAACACTAAGTGCTAAGAGAATTTAATTCCTAAAATGTCATTTCTCATCAGCGGAGAAAAGATGAGCTGGTAGATGAATGGAACTGAAGCCAGAGCCCAGCCATCCGGAAAAAGCAACTCCACAGGAAGGGAAGAGGATAAAAAAGCATTAAGTCGTGTTATGTACACGCACCAGTTGCCCTGGACGAGTGTGCTCAGCGCACCCTACAAACACGAACTAATAAAAACAAAAGTTGCAAAAAAAACCTTATTCTTGTGCAAAAAGTAAATTCCAGCAGAAGCCAACATGTTAGAAAAATGTTTTACAGAAGAGAATTTTATATGGCCCTTTCTAGGAAAAACACAAAACTGCAAGTCAATAAATAAAAAAACTGACGAATTCAACTCTTTGAAAATTAAAAATTTCTACAGAGAAAATTTCATGAGGTCAAAAGTCAATCAACTAACTAGGAAAAACATCTGCAACATAGGTCACAGATGAGAGGTACAGTTTGGCACTATTGGTAAAAAGCTATTGCAAATCATAAACAAAGGACCAAGAGCCAAGCTGGAAAGATTGGCGAAGGACAGGAAGAGGCAGTTCAGAGACAAGGAGATGTAAGTACTTCCTTAACTTCACGAGAGTCCGCAGGGTTTGACGGCTCCCTGGGCTGGCTGGCCTGGCTGTGGGGGGGCAGGGCTAGTGGGATCCACACCTTCATCCTCTCCCTCCTGGGGGCAGGGCTGGATGCCCTGGCAGACTGCCGTGACCAGGCTGGAGGAGAAATTCAGGAGGAAGAAGTGTGTGAGCACTCGCTCCCCTTCAGTGCCAGCGTCCCCGTGGTTCCAAGTGACAGTGGTGTCATGAGTTTGGTTCTGGGGTGAGGCCAGCGCCATGGAGTGAGGTCCTGGATGGACATGCGGTGAGTGTAGACTGCTGATCATTGTGAGCCCTGGGGTTGGGGCTGCGGGTGGAGCACAAGCCAGCCTGTTCCAGTACCCGCAAGCTTGCCAGCAGCAACGTGGATAGAAAGCCTTTGTGTATCTTTTCTTCTCAAAATTCCATACCTTCTAAGAATTTATGAAACATGTTCACATGCGCAGGGAGGCAGGGAGAGTTGCCGCTGCATTTTTTTTTTTTTTTTTTTGAGATGGGGTCTTGCTGTATGTATAGCCTAGGCTGACCTCAAATTTGTGATGATCCTCCTGCCCCAGCCCCCCAGGGACTGGGATTACAGGTGTGTGCCACCATACCTGCTCAATGCAGTTTTTTTTGTTTTTTGTGGTTTTTTTGGTACTGGGGATCGAACTCAGGACCTTGTGCTTGCCAGGCAGGTGCTTGCACCACTGAGCTATCTTCCCAGCCCCTCAATGCAGTCTTGATGGGAGATGGGTTAGAGATGCTGGGAGCCAGCCAGAACGGCATAACCCATACCCCAAAACAGGCAGCAGATGTGGGTGCACCAAGGTGGTTTTAACCGCAGAAGCAGGATTAGGGACAGCTTCTTCCTGAGAGGGAGTCACCCCAAAACGTTCCCACCAGAGAGTCCTGAGAGGGGGTGGCTTGGATTCCAGAGAAAGCAGCACTACTGCTAGGTAAGCAGCCCACAGGGGAGTGCTGCAGTTTTGGGGAGGGGGCAGGGGGTGACACTGGGCCTCCACACCCTCAAGGACAATACAGGGTTTAGAGGAGGGTTTTTAAGGTGCTGGCTCAGGGTCAGGGCCAGTTTTTCGGTGTTTAGGGCAATAACCTAGGTACCTTCATGGGTGCTGGAAATGGTCAGTGCTCTGGCCTGGGCTCCAGCGTGTTGGGGAAATCCCGCATACAGAGTGGTCAAGGGGCTCTGTGATTTTAGGTGAGGACGTAGAGAAATCCTGGAGCTGCTGGAGACAGCTGCTGGACTCCACCGACCGGATGATGACATGGGACCTGCCAATTAAGTCTACACACTTAACATCCACCTCACTAGTATAAATAAAAAGTTAAAAATAAACCCTAAAATAAACCCTAAATGTCTCCTTAATGTTTTAAATAAAAAAGTCAAATAGCTCTGAAAAGATCCCGTGTAAGTGGGTATGTTACTTTCCTAGGGAAACAACAAATTACTACAGGACAACAGTCTGTGCTCTTGTTGCTCTGGGGGCACCAGTGTGCCTAGGGCGGGCCGGGCTGTGCTCTTCCCTGGCCTCATCTGCTCTGGTGGCTCCTGTGCTCCCTTCCTTGTGTCTGGGTCCCTCCAATCTGTGCCTCCACCTGTCCAGGGCTGCCTTCTCTGTGCCTATGTCTGACATGTCCCTTTCCTTCTTCATGGAACCAGCCACGGGGGCAGGGCCCATGCTAAACCAGGATGATCTCACTTCTAGATTTTTTTTTTTCTTTAGAACAGGGTCTCACTATGTAGCCCAGGCTGGCTTCGAACTCACAGTGACCCTCCTGCCTCAGCCTCCTGAGTGCTGGGATTACAGGTGTGCACCACCACATCTGGCTTCATCTCGAGATTTTTTTTTTAGCTTTTTAAATTTTTGATGCTGAGGATGGAACCCAGGGCTTCCAGCTTGCTAGACAAGTGTTCTACCAGTGAGCTAAATACCCAGCTCCTCCAGATTTTTAGCTTAATCAGGTCTGCAGAGACCCTGTTTCCAAATGGGATCACATTCACAGGTGCCAGGAGTTAGGAGGGGGAGGGGCTGTAGTCAACCCACTGCTCTGGGCAACCGATTTCCCCTGGGGAGATGGTAAGGGGCGGGAGGATCATGTGCTTATCACAGTAGGCACTGGAGCTTGGCTGCCTGAGCCTGTGGGGTGTCAGCTGGGCATGAGCGGCCAGGGCAGGGGGTGGATATGGACAGAGGATGTGGGGGACACAAGGAGCCGGGGGTGGTCGATGGAGGCCGGGATTGGCAGGAGCCCGGCTGGGGCTGGCCCTGGCAGAGTGCAGCGGAGGGTGTGGGATGAGAAGCGACTGCCCCTCTGGTTTCATCTGCTGCGGAGCCCGGGGCAGCTGCAGGGCTTCTCTCCCTCACCTCCATCCAGACGCACATCCTCAGCAGAGAACACCTGCGCCCCTGCTCTGCGCCACCAGGAGCCCCTGAGAAGTGGGGCGGGGCCTCCTGCCAGCCTTTTTGCCGAAGGAGCGTTCTTTGTGAGGAGGCTTCCAGACATCGGCAAGCAAGGCCTCCAGGGGATAAACAGAAAGACCCGCGAAGTGGTTCTGTCCGCACTCCAGGAGGTCCCTGCCAACCCACTGGGACAGCAGTGCTTGGTCCATGGCTCTGGGGAGTGAAGTCTATGCCAATCAGGTGGGCAGGCAGCAACTTGAGACTCAACACCGGGAATCCAACCTGAGAATCAGCTGAGCCCCTGCCAAGAGGGACCCTCGCGCCCTCCTTGTTCTTCCATCCTGGGAAGCGTGCCCCATGCTGTGCCACGTGTGCCATCGGAGGCCCGAGCGGCCCTTTCTTGCCACACCCTCCTGCCTGGTACACAGCAGAGGTTTGCGGGACATTCGTCCCGTTGAGCTCCAGGCATGGTGTGTGAAAGTGACCTTCTAACTGGATTGTGTGGAGCTTGTGCCTACAAGGGAGTTGTGAGCGCATCTACAGGATGCCTCTGCAGCTTTCAAAACAAAATCCTTGCAGAATAAAGCCCTCCGAAGCCTGCAGGCTGCCCATCAAAGCAGTGTTTTGAAGGCACACTGCCGGTGAGGTCAGAGCACTGATGAGGAGGGATCCAGGCGAGTCGGAGGATGCCAAGTGAAGGCGGTTGGAAGGAAGTCAGCGGGCAGCGAGGCTTCTGCAGTCGGACGGATTAGGCAGGGTCACCAGGCACGAGGAGAGGCGGGGGCGGCGGACAGCGAGCGAAGAGGAGGTGGGCCTCGCAGGGCTCCTGAGCAGGCGGCTTCCAGCCCAATTAGGGGTTGAGATTGGTTTTTCCTCCCTCTGAGCGTAATCTGACGCTGTTTGGGGAGGCAAGGCCGAAACCTGATCCTCCCGTCCCGGGGCTCCGTTAATGTTTAATCAGATAGGATCGTCCGATGGGGCTCCGGTGGCGTGATCTCCCGGCCCCCGGGCGTCGAGCGCCCACACCCTAGAAGGCTCGGCGGGCGTCGAGGCCCGGACTCTCCCGCCGGACAGAGGCCCAGCTTCCAGCCGGGCGCGCCTGGTCCTCCGCCCGGGCCGGTCCC
Source organism: Chinchilla lanigera (assembly GCF_000276665.1). Classification (NCBI taxonomy): domain Eukaryota; kingdom Metazoa; phylum Chordata; class Mammalia; order Rodentia; family Chinchillidae; genus Chinchilla; species Chinchilla lanigera. The sequence goes on along the minus strand of NW_004955464.1, from coordinate 4,439,606 downwards.
GCGCCGCCGCCGTGATGCGCACCCGCGGGCCCGCGCCGCCCTGGTGCTCGCTGCTGCTGCTCCTGCTGCTGCTCCTGCTGCTGGGCCCCGCGAGGGCCGGCGCCCCGGAGGACGAGGACGGCGACTACGCGGAGCTGGCGCTCGCCTTCCAGTCGGAGGAGGATGGCCTGCCCGACGCGGCCCCGCACGTGCCCGGCGCCACCTTCCACCGCTGCGCCAAGGTGCGCGCGGGCTGCGCGGCGCC